>NC_057796.1:118448386-118546323 GCF_018294505.1 Triticum aestivum | reverse complement strand
GGGGGCGGCGAGGGGCGGCTCCGGCGGCGGGGTGAGAGGGAGGGGGCGGCGGCGGGTTTATAAAGAGGGGGGATGCTTGGGGGAGGGGGCAAGGCGCGGCGGCGGGGTGTCCGTGGTGGACACGGCGGCGGCGTCCGGCGTGCTCGCGGAGGAGAACGCAGAGATGGGCCGGCGGCTCGGCTGGGCCTCGGCCCGGTCGGGCGCGGCGCGAATTTTTTTTCTAGACGTTCCGCCGAAAAATTCGTAGAAAAATAAATACAAATCCAAAAAAGATAAAACAAAATTTCCCCGTCTTGTTAGAATATTTAGAACAGGGTGAACATTTTTTGACACAAAAATAAATTTTGAAAACGTGCAATATTTTTTAATGCAATTAAAATTGCAAATAAAATCCGAATAAAATCCAATAAATGATTTTAACATTTTTCCTCCAGTATTTCAATTGTTTTGGAGAAGTCATATTTTCTCCTCTCATTTTTTAATGAAATACTTTTCTGGAGAGAAAATAACTAAAACCAAAAATCCTCGTTTTATTATTTGATGAAAATCAAATATGAAAATTCGAGAAAATCCCCAACTCTCTCCGAGGGTCCTTGAGTTGCTTAGGATTTATCGAGGATTTGTCAAAATGCAATAAAATATGCTATGCATTGAATGATCTATGTATAACATACCAAATTGAAAATTTGGGATGTTATAGTGGTAAACCGGCAGACAGTTAAGCCAGGTGATAAACCGGTAGACAGTCATAACCCGGCAGACAATCATAACCCGACAGACCGTCATAACCCGACAGATGTTAAGTCAAATCATAACCCGGCAGACAGAGTCGCCTGGGGTTAATAAGCCCGAGACATTAAGAAGCCGAGATGTTAAGATGCCCATGAAGAGAAGTCAGAATAGTTTAAGTCTTAGTCCGAGATGGACTCTACATGTAACTCGCCCCTTCAACTTATATAAGGAGGGGTAGGGCACCCCAAGAGGGACAAGTTGAATAATCTTAGGCTAGACACAACTAGGAGAGCCGGGTTACGGCGACTCCCTCATGAGCGTAATGAGACCTAGCCACAAACAACATGTAGGGCTATTACCGGATGATGTTTCCCAGGGCCCGAAGCTGTCTAAATCCTTGTCTTGTGTGTTGATCCACCTCACGTCTCTCAATTCCGACCAACCCCTTCAAGCTACCACATAGATGTGTGGCCTCACGACTAAGTCCTCACACTAGGACATCTGTTGTGACAATTCCACGACAATATGTGTGAAGGTTTTCTCATGAAAAATTTTCTGTATGATTTGTTTCAGTGTTTTGAAAGTTCAGGTGTTGCAAAGATCACACATATGCTGCAAATCTTCATAGTTCAAAACACTGAAACAAGATTTCATAGAGTGTTTTATCAATGGTTCCCTTTTATCAAATATTCCAATAACAGAGCAAAAAACAACATTTTAATGAAGATGTATTATCAACTATCTATGTTTGTGTAGGAGATCATGTGTGCAAAATTTGAGGTGATTTAGAGGAGGTCAAAGAAATTTGAACTCTATGAAATCTTGTGGGTGATAGCTCATATGTGTGAAGGTTTTCTCATGAAAATGACCATAGGACAAGTTTATGATTTTTGGTTGGTAACATGTCACATAAGACAACATTAATACAAAACTATAGACCAAGTTTATTATTTTTGAATTAATCTTCATATTTTTACATTTTCTTTTGAAAACATATGATTTAATATAAAAACTATTAAAAACATGTTTTGAAATATGAAAATGGAAAACTAACTTCAGATCCTTCTTATTCACTTTAAAATAAAGCTTTAGTGAATTTTTTGATTTTTTTTTATTTTTCAAAAACAGAAGGTAACACCACCTCCTCTCCTTGAACTCTATGAAATCATGTACATGATAGCTCATATGTGTGAATATTTTCTCATGAAAATGACTATAGAGCAAGTTTATGATTTTTGGTTGGTAACATGTCACATAAGACAACATTGTGAGCAGGTTATATATTTTTTTGATTTTTTAAATTAATGGTGCTCATTTGACCTCGACCGTGCCAGCTAGGGTTTTTTCATGAAAATGACCATAGACCAAGTTTAGTATTTTTCCTCATTAGTTTGTCTTATAAAACAACGAACGGCGAAGGTTTCATATTTTTCCGATTTTTTAAAATTAGTTATGCTCAGTCAAAGCCTTCGAAACCCTGTTGACCAGCTCAAAACCCCTCTAAACCCCGCGGGGTTTCGCCTAACCCTAGCTCCCAAAGTCAGCCGTCCGATCATACCCTCGCGCCAAGCAACAACCCTCAGACCTGGCCTTCTAGAAGGAACTAGTTGGGCCGGCTGTGTGCAGGCTCCGTGCCATTGGATCACAAGGACGGCTCCGCATCATTGGATTGTGGGGCGATGTGCGAGAGGCGATCCTATTGGTTGTGCTCTGCTGCTCGCCCACCACTAACTCCATGAAAAAACGTTGTTATTGGGCCCAAAAGGAAACCAAGCTCTGGTTGGGCCGTCGAATTGCGTCATTTTTTTGCATCGTTTGCTCTTTTTTTGTGAACGTGCTGGCTCTGTATTTTTGCATCGTTTGCTCTGTTTTTGCATCGTTCTTTTTGTTCTATACAAATGTAAAATGACCAAATTTATAAGGGCTAAATTTATTTTTATCATGTAAAATGGCCACAAACTATCAAAAAATGGGTCATTTTGCATTTGTATAATGGCCACAAGCCCTCTATCTCTTTTTATCATGCAAAATGACCAAATTTTTAAGGGCCAAATTATTTTTATCATTCAAAATGGCCACAAGCTCTTCAAAAATTCTCTCTTTTTGTTCATATAATATAGGGTTTGACCACGGATTCCCACGCGTGCAATTAGCTTGTTTTTCTTCTTCTTTTCAAACCACCTTTTCCCACGCGTGTACACTCCCGATGCAGCGGTGGGTTTGAAAACGGGCTACTAACTTCACATTTGACCCCGTTATTGCCACGGCAAATAACACGTAGCACTACGGCTATTTAAGCCACCCTCTGCCTCTGCCATCCCTCATCTATCTGCCCTTCTTGCTCTTTGACCCCTTCTCCGTCTTCTGCACATCCCTCAGCCATGCAGTACACCGGACTAACCTACCGCTTCCCACCCACCGTACCGGAGAGGCTCTACCCTACCGGCATGTACGTTGATCGCACACTACGTGTGTGGGCGATATCAAGGCTGAGGACCGCAAGGAACTTCACCGAGTTCTTCCTCGCGTCCGGCTACCACCACCTCCCGAGGGGATCTCCAACGATGTTTCGCGTCGAGGAGGTCATCCAAAACCGGATGGTGGTTGCTCTCCTTGCCCACTTCACTAACACATTCGACGCCTTCTACCTCCTCGACCAGGTGTTTTGGTCTGGCTCCGAGTGCATCGCTTTCACCACCCACAACAGGTTCACAGAGTACAACAACATCTTCCCCACTACGACGCGCATGCACACTCTTCCGTACCCCATCGACAACGCCCCGGAGGAGCAGTGAAAAGGGCGCCCGGAGGAGGAGCGAGGTGGAGAAGGCGGCGGCTAGGGTTCTAAACCCTCTATCTTTTTTTAGTCTATGTTATGTTAAGTTGTAATTGAACTATGTTGGAGTTGCTATGGGCTTGTTGGCCCTTTTCTTAAATTCTTTTATTAAGTTTTCTATCTATTCTATTATTAAATTCTTCCTAGTTTGAGCTATGTGATCATGCTATGGGCTTGTTGGCCCTATCTACATATTGGGACTGCATATTTGTTGATTATTTTCTTAGAGAGCTCGGCTTGTTAGTAGGGGTTCCCTTGTTAGTAACCACCTAGCTAGTGCATGCAAACAAGCTTTGTTAGTAGGGATGAATGAGTACAAATAAGCAAGGGAGTGGCTCTTTTTTTTACACAAGCCACAAATATGTAGCCACCTAGCTAGAAGAGAGAAACCAGCGGCAGTGACCGTCGCTGCATCCGTGGCGGCTGGCGTGCAAGAAAGCTGCTCGGTCAGTGCATCATGGCGGACGCACCTGCGCATGCAGGCTCGGTCGGCGCATCATGGGATCGTGGCATCGGCGCATGCAGGCTCGATCGATGCATGCAGGCAGGGTTTGCTGGGTGCACGCATAGCAGGCTTCTATCCTGGCGGCGGGTGCAGACGTTTAATGCAAGGGACGACCCAACGGAACCACGGCCCAATGGTTGAATAGCGACACCACCCAACGTGGCACAGTCCAGCATGGCCCCACTAGTCAGAGTTAACGGTCAAGCCTTTGACCCGACGGCAACGTCCGTTGTGCCCAGTTATGAGGGTTTCTGGCAAGGGAGTGGGGAAAATTGAGCAAAAGTTAAGAGTGCGGGGATGAATGAGTAGAGCTAAGGAACCAGGGGCACAGATGTAAAAAACCCTTATTTAAAACAGTACCAAACAAGTAGCACAGCATCTCAAAACACACTGCACGATCATGTGAATGAAGGCAAGTACCAACCCGTCATGACGCACACACGATCACCTACAAATCTGCCAACATGAATAGGAAATCCAATCTCGTTTTGTGCAGTTGCACTGAAATCAAGCAAAGTCGCCGGTGTGAGATTTAAGTTTGCTAGGCAACAAGTTGAATAGATATCCCTGTTTTAATAGAGGCAAAAAAGGAAAGAATTACTGACCAATAAAGGAGGATGAAACAAATGGCGACAAAAAGATACATCTAACTTATCTTGATGGAAAACAAAGTAGGACAGTAGCATTTCTAAAACGGTTGCATTGATTCATATTAACAGAGACATTCTCTTAAAACAACATTCGTTAAGAATGTAATTTACTTTTAACAGTGGCATTGCTTCAATTTTCCAGCAGCATTCTTAGATTAACAACAGCAAAATAGTTTTATGGGACATGACATGGGACATGCCAACACCATGTGTGTCCACACGTATAAATGGGTGATGCAGAGTATGTAGCCAAGCAGCATATCTGCGTTGGTCCCATATTTTTTCTCTTTGAAACTTTTTCCTATGTGAGGGCAGCAAATCTAGTCCTGCACAAACTACCCGACCCCCCAGTTTCTTTCCCTTTTCAACGAAGAGATCGGTTCCTTACAGATATGTGTACTAGGTTACCCCCTTTTTCCCTTTTCGACCAACAAAGCGTCTGGATAGCTAGTCTATACTACTTTCCCTCCCTCCTTTCCTCATTGAACCACGTCCTAGATTCATGCTCCACCCCACCGCACCCTTCTTTCCTCTTTGAACCAAGACCTAGATTCGACTACAGAATCGAAAAAGATCCGCATGCAGCTAGAGCAATGATGGTTTCAAAGAAACTTATACCTTAGGGTCGTCGGGATGTGGCAAGGCGTGCGGCGGGAGGCTGGATCTGCCCACACTATGTACGACAGTGAGGAAGAAGGGGTCGGTGGCCCTCCCTCATAGGTGCTGGGTGAAAGAGAACAGCGCAACCAGCAGTGGGTTGCCTCCCTCGCCGAAGGCGATAGAGTGAACGTTGCACCTCCTCCCCTTCCTGGTGCGACGGGATCCGGACGCCTCCTTCACCAGCTGTGAGGGGGAGAGAGAGACAAGAGGCCAACGCAGTCTTGTTTAGATCTAGTGAAGAGAGGGTGAGAGACTGTGAATATAGCAAACCCTAGCAAAGGAATGCTGAGCCTCCAGCGTGTATATATATGTAGTGCGGCGAGAGTGTGGAGCGTGCAAACCCTAGAGAACAAGCGCTAAGGCTCCAGCTTATATATATATATATATATATATATATATATATATATATATATATATATACTGTAGTACGGACTGAGCTCTGGTGCCTTAACTGCACCTGCTTTTGGCTGTATGACAGGTGGGCCAGCCACATTTTGGGCCCACCTGTCATAAACCCAAAGGCAGGTGCACTAAAGTCAATGAAGCCGCGTCCATATAGTACTCGTGTATACGACTAATATATAGTGGAGTGGTTTTCTTATTCTCTCCATAACAATCGTTTTAAATTGTGTAAGTACGAAATGAAACTCTTTATTTAACGTACCAGTGAAGAAAACTAATACTCCCTCTGTTCCTAAATATTTGTCTTTCTAGAGATTTCAACAAATGACTACATACGAAGAAAAATGAGTGAATCTACAGTGTAAAAAATGTCTATATACATCCGTATGTGGTAGTCCATTTCAAACCACTTGAAAGACAAATATTTAGGAACGGAGGGAGTACTTCCGATGAACTAACGATCCACGCGTCCTGGTCGAACTTCCTGTCCTTCACGTGCGGTACACTACCCTCCCTTAAGTGAACAACCACACATGCGCCATATCAGAAACGTGTGAGAGTGTGTACAAATAAAGAATTTTAATTTCAATAATCGGAAAGGTTTGAGAGTATGTACAGTTTGCCCTCTCTAATAATTATGGTTTGTTGTGTTCGGCCTAAACTTGGTCAAACTTTACAAAGTTTGACTTCAGTCAAATCTAATATGCGGAGTAATTAAAAATGGAGGGCTACTACGTCCATCCGGGTTTTTAGTCCACACCATTTTTAAAGTCAAAGTTAATAGATGGACAAATAAAATTACAGGGGAGCTGGAGACAAAGTTGTGAGAAGGCTTAGAAATCAATACAAAACTTATGCTCTTAGTACCAACGTCGATCCTTCTTCGAGGAAACAATTGGTTCATAGCCAATTGTGTGATAAAATTGCACCAACGTGAAAGACGACAGCGTCTCCAATGCAACCAATGTGAACTGACGAAGGATATCATCTTTGTGGGTAACAAGCAAAGATCACTGATGGAAGACAGCTTGTTTTTCATTGAAAATCGATCAGCTTCACCAGCCAACGCAACCACGAGGCGCAACCATGAGCATCGATAGGTCATCGTGGTGATGCATCACCCATTTGGCATCAAGTTTGGGTGAGGCACCTATGAAGTTCGACAAATCCTCACTGTGGTCTGTTTCTTCTCAGTAATCAAGCTCGAGGAAGGAAGAACCATGTGGCAGAGGACAGTGAGGCGGAACAACAATGGCCATCCAATTTTGTGCAGATCCACTAAAATTGAGGAAGACATGCCCGGGTATGGAGATACGCATCGCTGTTTCCAAAAATATAAAAAAGGGATATAGTGTTGTTACATTGTTTTACAAGATTAACAACGACATCTCAACTGTCAATAAGAATTATGAAAAGTACACCAACAAACAGAAGCATCATGATTATCTTGATGGGAACTAAACCTGGATACCCGAGAAAAAAACATTTCTTCATTCAACCAACGATAGTATTAGATTAGCAGCAGCAATAGGAGCATATGGACAATGACCGCACAGCCACCATGTACTTTTTGTCGAAACAACATGTATACCTCCACCGAGGCATAAATCAGGACAACTTTTTGAGTGGAATTTCCTCTATAATAGTAGGTGATGTTGGACCGGCCGACGAACCCTAGCTACTATACATGCGGAGCTGGGGAGTAGTCGCATAGAAGAAAACCCGCATGTAGCGACCTGGGGAGCTGGACCAGTACAAGAAGTTATACCTCAGGTGGGCGAGATGTCTCTTAGGCGGGCGGGCGGGATCTGCCCACACGACGGCAGCGACCAAGGGCGCGGAGGACCTTCGTTCACGCCAGCGCCGGCTCCGAGAGGACGGTGCGCATCGGCTTCCTCCATCGCTGACGGCAAAAACGTCAACGCTGCACCTCCTCACCTCCCGCAGCGGACGGGATTCGGCTGGATCTGTGACCACCGGTGAGGAGAGAGATAGTGTGGACACTGTCATCTTGTTTTGATATGGAGAGGGTGAGAGAGCGAGACGCGAGAAACTCTATCAAACAAGAGGCTATAATGAAGTAAAAAATCTCTCCATAGCAATGGTTTTAAATAGAATACGCGCGTCCCCGAAAAAAGAAACGAAAACTGGCGGACAATTTTTTAACATACCAAGAAAGAAAACTCGATCAAAAACACGCCCCCGCTTCCAGGTCACGAGAGTTGTCGCGCACACACACATAGACATAGACATGCATATCCGTGTTTACGTAAAATTCCATTTCCATCTCCATCTCCAATCATATTTGTCCAACCGACACATTATTTACGTTGTTAATTATATACGCGGCAATATTAACGTACATCATCTCTTGTTTGCGGGCGTCCGGACCTCTGCCACGGCCGCTCCTGACCAACCCTAACCCTCTTCATCACCCGCGCGTGCTTCCCGCACGAAACGGTCAGTGCCGCATTCATGCCCGGCCAGAGCGGACGCGACCTCTCACTAGCACCGGCATTGAAGCCGCGCGCCGGCTGAGAGAGCGTCGCCCGGCGCTTCCTGGTGCACGCGACTGCTCCGCATTCAAAGGTCGCAATAGCCAGCCACAACATGCATGTAAAAAGTTCTTGGGAGTCCGTGCTACAGCTAGCTGTCCCCCCCCCCCAACTCGTCTATCTCTTCTGGTAGTGCTAGTACTCCATGGCGCGATCCATCGACAAGCAGGCGGGAAAGTTATCGTATACTCGGTTTGCGGTCAGTGGCATGCCGAGCGACCGTGTGGGGTCGATCCGTGGAGGAGGGTGAGACACGAATGCGACAGACGTGATTTAAACGTTGGTTTTGCTCGATGGCGCGATCCAACGAAACGAAACGTTGGTTTCTCTCCGTTTCCATTTTTTCTCCGGAAAAACGGAAACTTTCCACTCCATTTTCATTCGCACTCCAGGGTTGCCCCGTTACAACATTCCATCAAATACAAAGGAAAACTAACACGCATGCTGATGCATCTCAATGATTCACAGATCATAACCAATATTTACTTCACAACTAAAGACAAAAGTTGTGAGAGCGTGTACGAAAGAAAGACTACCGATGGGGTCACTACGACTTAAACCCTAAACCCTAAACAGGATTTAATTTCCTGGCCAGGTAGAACCTGTCGAAGGAAAGACGGCTGGCACCCTCGGATCATACGATGCTTTTGTGCAATTCCACTAAAATCGAGCTGAGCATCCCTGATGGCAAAGATATTGAAGAAGTGTGATTAGAATCATAGTACTGGCACTAGTTCATGAGACATAAACTCATCACAAGTAGAAACCGGTAGAAGTAGAGAAATATCGACATGGAGATGGAGCTACGTGGGGAGCTGCGGCAATGGAGCAAGCCGGCTCCAAAAGGAAGATGGACTACCTGGGACGTCGGGCTGTAGCTAGAAGGGCGGTTGGGACGCAGCATCGGCCCATACCGCCGTGACCCCCGATTGGGACGCACTGACTGTGGATTTTCTCCCTCGCCGATGTCGACCGCGTCTGTGCAGAACATTGTTCCCTTCCCTCAATTGCGGGATCAGGCCGGATATGTGACTAGCGGTGTGGCCACCGTCGTTCTATGCTTGTGAAGAGAGCAACCCAAGCAAGCAGGCTTGTAGCTTAGGCTCCTGCTAGTGTATATATAGTGGTTTTCTTTTTCTCTCCATATCAACCATTTTATATTGCGTACATGTCATTGAAGATTGAAATGATGGTTGCTTCTTCTGACTAACTTACTGTGTGATTTGACTGCTCCTTTAGTGGCCCCTACACGTACTCCCTCTACGTGTATGCAACAGTCACACATACACATGGACGCAAAAACGCGCGCGACGCCCTAATGCATGCATGTCCGAGCACACGACGGAACACACACGATCACGCTCAAGTGCTCAACCTACACGTGCATGCACACACATACTCAGCCAGGGTGAGCTAGTGACCGTATAAACACCGGAAAATGTATATATTGAGCGCAATGAGCGTATTATGAAGTCCACTAACCGTATTTTTACAAATATACAGTGACAGACAGTGTATTTATCTCGTTTGAAATTAAGCCATATTAACCGGAGAGGAGGCAGTTGGACTAGCATTACTTTGATGTGTCCCGTCAACTTGCCGAACGAGGAGAAGCTTGCAGGACGGGAGAAGCTTGCGCGCGGTGGCTCGCAGGACAAGGAGAAACTTTTGACTAATGCAAGCTCTCCCTCGCTCAGGCGGTGGATGTGCAACAGTTAATTCGGTGTCAGATTGCCAGAAGCATACACTATACTAGTACTATTATTGTTCGACTACTCGAAGAGGCGAACAGCCAAGCGCAAAGTTTACTAGTACTAGTACTACTACTATAGTCTATAGAGGTATGTACTATACTAGTAGTAGGAACCGGATGGAGGAGCGTCTGCACTCTTATTATATTTTTAAAATGTGATAAAGCAATCTTCAACACATTTGGTTCTCTTCGAGGGTTCTCGCATGTGATAATGGAAGTTGATTGCATGGAACACTTGCCACAATTCTCGCTTAATTCTAGCTCATATCCTGTTACAAATAGGAGCGCTCGGTAATATTTCCTCTTTTTTGTTATTCAGCATGTAAACAGGTCAGCAAACCTTGCGGCGCATCTTTGTGCGAACCGTGCTTGCTGCACTTTGAATGTGACCGAGAGCTGGCTTGATGAAACACCTCGCTTCCTACTTCTTTTTTTGCGGGGTACCTCGCTTCCTAGTGACCAGTGTCTTGGCTGATCGTCCTAAGAATGATTATATATGAATAAAGCTCTCTCATTTACCCGCAAAAAAGATTAAGCCATATTAACCGGAAAGGAGGGAGTATGGACTAGCACTACTTTTTGGTGTGTCCCGTTAACTCGCAGAACGAGGAGAAGCTGCAGGACAAGGTGGAGCTCGCTTACGCCTTTTGAATAATGCAGCCTACCCTCGCCCAGGCGGTGGACATGCATCAGTTCATTCGGTGTCAGATTGCCAGAGGCATACACTGTAGTACCGAACATGCGGAGTACCATCATTGTTCGACTTCACGAAGAGGCGAAGAGCCAAGCGCAAGGTTTAGTAGTACGAGTAGTACTACTACTAGAACCGCATGGTGGAGCGTCTGTACTCTTATTTTTTTAATCTCTAATAAAGTACACATTTATTCCGGAGAAGGGCGGGAAACAGCAGCCCAACATGTAATGATGATATCGATCAACCATGCTCGAATGTATCTTGGCCTCTGTGCGAGCCCATCTGTGTGTTCTTACTCCTCGTCTTTCTCAAGGAACGGCGGGTTGGCCATTTTGCCATCAATTGAGATCGGTTTGCTCACACTCCGGTCCCACATGTCAGTGATATGCCAAGAGGAGGTGCGTTGACCGACTGACCATACGCGTACTTGGTTTTGCACCTTCATACTACTCCTCCCTCCGTCACAGTTTACAGGGCGCGCTTCATTATGATGCATTTCTCTCAATGCATTTCCACCACCAGAGAGACTTTGGACGCGTTTGGTTTAATGCTCAATTAATTAGGGCGTGGTAACCGCAATCAAGTCCACAATTTTCTCTCGATGTACTACGGAGTGGAGTAAGTGCATGCATGTGTGTACCCGGGGTGGAAGCACTGCATGCATGTGTGTACACATTATTTCCTCTAGTAATAGACGCCGCACTATAACTACCAATGCTATTTTTCAGGCCGATCGCTAGTCGCCTTGGTCCCAGAGATTTTTTCGTTTTCTGAAGCGCGCTCTATAAACAGTGACGGATGGAGTAGTATGAGCGGATTCAAAGAAGAGCGTATTGGTGATTGCTTCTTCCGAGCAACTTACAGTGGGAAAGGTGGGGCTTATGATTTGACTGCTCATTACTCACTATTAATGCGGCGCAACGACCGGTCTGAGTCTCCCATGCGGCTGTGCACTACCCCCTCGGTTCTTAAATATACTCCGGAGTATTTGTCTTTCTAGAGATTTCAACGAGTGACTACTCAAATATTTGTCTTTTTAGAGATTCAAATGGACTACTACATACGGATGTATATAGACATATTTTAGAGTGTAGATTCACTCATTTTGCTCCGTATGTAGTCACTTGTTGAAATCTCTAGAAAGACAAATATTTAGGAACGGAGGGAGTACACATAGGAAGCAAAATGAGTGAATCTACACTCTAAAATATGCCCATTTGAAATTTGTAAAAAGAAAAATATTTAGGAACGAAGGAGTATAATTTTGTGCATGGCACATGGACCCGGATGCTGAAGAGGCTTCTGGCAATGCTATCAAGCTTCCAACATTTGTTTACATAATTGACGTACTATACAAATAATTTTCCAGCGACATGAAATTGTACAATGGTGTGAGCTTTCAGCTTTTGTTTCGTGTGTCTTGCCATCGATGCTCTTTCGGAAACAATAAAAAACTAACTTCCTTGCTAATGCATCTCAATTATTAGCAGATCAGAGCTAGTATTTACATCACAACTGAAGACAAAGTTGTGAGAAGGTGTTAAATTAAAATTGATCCATGCTTTCATTGGCAGCAACGTCCTCCCAGCTCTGTCTAAATCAACAAGGCATGTTGGGAAAAAAGTAGCTATCTGGAGCATGCAACATTCCGATCATTTTGTGCAGTTCCACTAAAATAGAGCTGAGCGTCCCTGTTCCAAAGGTATTAAGTGTGATTACGATAATAGAGGACTGCCGATGAAACAATAAACACACAAATAGAAGCCGGTCACCTTTGCAGTCTCTCTTAAGACTAACTAGTTGCAAAAGATTAGGCTCGGAGTTGGATGAGGAGGATAGAGCAAAACCAATCTCCCTTTGTGCAGTCGCACTGAAATGTAGAGACGTTGCCCATGTGACATTCTAGTACAACTGCACAAAACACTCTTAAGAACAAAGTGATTTGTGCAGTTCACCAAAAGGTCGCAATAGCAACAAGGTGAAATGGATAGCCTTGTTTGCAAAAAAGAGGTAGAAAGGAAACAATAACTAGCCAATAACAGTTGATGACACATGCGACGACAAAAAAAGAAGCATATTCCTTGTCCTAAGGGAAGATAACAACATGGTTGTGTTTGTCTAAAATGGTGTGAGGACGAGATTGCAATATGGAAAGTATGCCGGACGAGCTACGGTTTGGGCAAAGAACTATGGAAGATCCACATGCAGCGACGTGGGAAGACGGGCAGTGGAGCAAGGCCGGAGGGGATACCTAGAGGTCGTCAGGATGTAACTAGGTGAGCGGCGGCGGGCGGAATCTGCCCATACTATGGCAGCGAGCAGGCGGCGTAGGCCCTACCGCGCCGGAGCTTGGTCAGAGAGAACAGCGTGTACCGTAGATCGGGACGTGCTGCCTCGGTGCCGTCGAACGGAGAAACGATGCACATCCTCCCTTTCCGCCGGCGGACGGGATGCAGCCGGATCAGTGACCAACGGTGAGAGAGAGAGAGAGGCCACCGCAGCCTTGTGTGAGATACTCTGAAGAGAGACAAACTAGGCAGGCAGGCTCCAATGTATATAGTGGAGCGGACTACCTTTTTCTCCATAAAAATCGTTTTATATTCTGTGTACGTGCCATTGAGCGATATAACTTTATTTAAAAATAACGCGCCAACGCATCAAGTCGAACTATGTTTCGTGCACGCGTGGTACACGACCTCCATAGGTAAACAACCGCTACACGCATTCAAATTAGCACGTGGGCTGCCATTTCGTACAGAAATGAGCTCCACCGTGTACCCGCGCGGGTGTGGCTGGGCACGAAGCGTGAGTACATGCACGGTGCACCTATTCTCTTCTTGTATACGTACACCACCTACGTGGGGTGGTGTGAGAGAGATACAAACGTAGACAGATATAGTGTGTGGGTTCATGAGAGTTTTTTTAGGGGGGGGTCAATCAAAAAATGTAACATATGCAATGTGTGTGAAATCGAGTCCTAGATATATCATATATATAGAGGGGGCGATCCACGAGAAGAGAGTGGAGGTATCATCGGCTTGAGGTGTCCATAGAATCGAAGAGAGGGATGATGTGTGTGTGTGTGCGCGTGCGATCGATAAAGAGTGCCATCTAATTTGTGTGTGCCCACGTCAAAGATATAGAGTGGCTGGCCTACTGGAATGTGAGAGGGGACAGGTGCAGTTTGTCTCTGTGGCATGGATACCTAGCTACAGGACTCGACTATCGGTGTGTGGTGGGGGGTAGAGGGAGGCCTAATTAACTATAGAGGTACAATGGCTGGTATATGTGTGGAGGAGGAGAGAGGCCTACCTCATGTATTAAGGGAGATCAATCTACCTCATGTATTAAGGGAGATCGATTGGCATCCATGCATATGTGTAGGAGAGGAATAAGGTTGGGAGAGAGACAGAGCTAGAGTGTTGGAGGGGGTGGTAGTGGAGTTGCTTCTAACAAATGGTGGGATAGGCTTGCTAGACAAACGGAGGGCACGCCTGCAATATCAATAAGAGAGGGGATGGTTGTCTGTCTGTGCACGTGCGTGTGAGAGATGGATTAGGAGGCATGCACGAATGATGAGGGGGGACGATATGCCTGTGGTAAGCAGACGTAACTAGATAGGAAGATCAATCGTCCTTTGTCAGAGAAAGGAGAGACATAACTTGTGAGGTACGTCGATCGATGGGGGGAATAGTTAAAGTCGACCTAGGTATATGTTGGGAGATCGATCGGTATACATGCATGTGTGTGTTAGAAGCAAATGAGGCACGGGGAGAAGGATAGAGAGATAGGGATGCATCTAGGAGGTGGTGCGAGAGTCATACTATATAGAGGGGGAAGGAGTGTGCGAGTACGAGATCGATGAAAAGAGTGGTGGGAGTGAGGCATGGACGGTGATAAGAGAAGAGGGGAAGCTTGTGTTTGTGCTAGGCACACCTAGCTAGAGAGGCATATCGATCAATGTGTGCCGTAAAGAAAGGAGCTGGGGGGCCTACACACACCGTGGGTGAACGACCTAAAGTGAAAAGACGAATTTGCGCGATGGAGCTAGAGAATGCTGAGGGAGGGTGAGAGGGATGCAGGCGTGTGCATGCACGAGAGAAAGTTAGCGCTAGCTACAAAGATAAGAGGATTGTGTGGGTGTAAAAGACGAATAGAGATCATACTTCATTATAAAAAGCGAATTCGGATATTTGAAGAATTTATCATAGTGTTTTAAACCGATGCATGTGTGAATATATAACGGTGATACACATGGTGTGGTCATGAACATGTTATACTACATATAATATATTTTATCTCTACTCTTATAAAAAACGGAGTTGTTGATGATGGTGTGCCTGCCATCCTGCAATATAGGCCGTCTGATTTTATCTGACGGATAGGAAGGAAACTGTGGCAATTTTGAAAAAATATACCCACACCCCTCTCCATATTTGCAAATTAGGCCTCCCCTTGATCATGTTGATGTTCTGTGGAACGCATGGGCATCTTGCTAGTACTACGTATAATATATAGAACATTGATTATAATTTGGGCTAATGTGTGGCTTTTGCAGCTCAGGTCTAAATACTTGTCATAATGTAGGGGGCAGGGCACTATACTATGTGTGATAAACACGGTGTACGTATGGAACATGGTTTAGATTATGAATATATAGTTAGTACATCAAATGTACTATTATTTGGAATCAACATCAAGTGTATTCAAAAAATAGAATTCGAGTTCATGTAGTACACATAGTTCATATCTATCTCTATAGTAATCATGTGGTGTGTTATTAAGGTAATACACGAATGATGGTTAAAGTTGGCAACAATCATGATTGTAGATTCTTATTGAAATAGAGAAACGAATTCAAATTCAGTTCGAATTGCAGCGGTAGTATAGACATTTGGAATGCACTAAAATGTTGGTATGAGTAGGTTACATGCATTATACAGCAAGCAAAAAAAAAATTTAATTGGACATAACATGGATTCATACTCCCTCCTTCCATCTATATAGGGCGTAATGCGTTTTTTAAGACCGCCTTTGACTATGGACAAGATTAATAGTACATGACATGCACAATGTGAAAATTATATCATTGAAAGAACCTTCAACAGACGAATTTAACGGTGTGCTTTGTGTAAGTTCCATGTCATATATTATTGCTCTAATATTTGGTCAAAGTTAGCATCGAAAAATGCATTAGGCCCTATATAGATGGAAGGAGGGAGTAGCTTTGAATAGCATTTTTATAGTAACAGGGCAAGACTCTCTCTTTGTGTGGTGTGAATAGTTTATTTTTTCGTTTTCTTTTTGGTTGAGGGAAGTGCGAATTGATTTGGTACGTACAAGTACAATATTACACATTAGGCTTGTCCCTAAAATTCGACCCGCGCCTTGTTATATCCCGAAAATTCAGATATCGTGCTCCCAAAACTGGCGCCTTCACAACCCGCGCCTTGCTATCCCGAAATTACAACGCACGCGAAAACTCCCTCCAGCTGCCAAATTCCGACACGCGAAATCCCCCTTCTAACCCTGAGCCGAAAGGGCCGCTAGTTCATATCGGTGGGGGGTACTTTTGTAACACACCCTACATTTTGGACAAGCGCGTCCCTAAGTCATGGTTCACCCCCTCCCATCGGCTCCTTTTTTGCCATTCGAAATCCCAGGCCGCCATAACCTCTCCGCTCCAGCCGCGAAACCCCACCCTCCTCCGTCCGCCACCTCATCACTGCCCAGCCGGAGCCTCTTCCCCGACGACATCGTCCATCGCAACAGCTCGACGTCCCTCGTCCACCTCCCCGGATGAGGATCCGTCGTCCGCCGGTTCAGCCGCCCCGTCCTCCACCTCCAAGGAGCTGCTCCGACGATCGCCTCGCCTATCGCGGCTGCTCCATCCCCACAGTGTCGCCTTAACCTACTCCATCGGAACTGCAACATCCTCACCGACTCCTCGGACGAAGCTGAGGCCTACTCGGCGCCACCAAAGAGGTTGTACACTCATCGCATCGCACCTTCTCCTTAACTTGACCTCCCGGCGCCGACGGTGCTCCATCCCGCACCCTCATGGAGCGGCTACCTTGAAGCCGGCGCCGCAGGCGACATCTCCATGGAGGCTCTCCCCCAGTGTGAGGCCCCTTCGGCGGCGGCGTCCATACCAGCCGGATCTGCTGCTGCTGCTCCGGCTCTCGCTCGCGCTCCTGCTGCTGCTCCGGCTCTTGCTTGCTCGCTCGCGCTGCTGCTGCTGCTCTCTCCCTCGCTCGTGCTACTGCTCTGCTCCGATTTAGCTACACTTCAGTCGACTGAATCGACTTTTGGGTCAGTCGATTTTCAGGGGGTGGGGGGGCTCGCCGGAGTTAAGGAAGAACCACCCGCAGGCGACGAGGGCTCGCCGGAGAGGTACCCCACTATCTATCTTAGGGTTCAGGGTGGGGGCGGGGGGCCTAGAGGGCTGGCCGGGGCGGCGGCGGACCGGCGGTGGGGAGTTGTTTCGGGGCGGCGAGGCGGCACTGGGGCCGGCGGTTCGGCCGGTGGTGGCTGGCGGCTCAGGGGTGCAGGTTGAATATGATCTGCAGGCCCTCCCTAAACTACATGTCAAGTTCCTCTCTGCTACCATTGCGTTCAGTTTCGACAATAACATTCAGATTCCACAGTAAATTTCAGTTTCGACAGTTAAGTTCAGAGTCAACAGTTTTTACCTCATCTGTTGTAGTCAGGTGGTTTTTGGTGATGTAAATTTTACATCTATTTTACATCATCTATTGGAGATGCTATTAGAATCCCACTTGAGATTGACGATGTCTGTCTTGTGCTGCTTCAGCCTTGACGTCTTACGGCTCACCGGAGCTGCTCCAACGACAGAACGATCCATCACAACAGAGCAGTGCCCTGGACACCGTCTACAGATTCCTCAGATCTTCCTCCACACTTCCGACAGCCACCTCTGCCTCAACTGCTTCAGCGACCAACCCAATGATGTTGAGGTCGACATGGCTACGGCAAAGAGGTTGTACACTTGTTGCATCACTTATTACTATACATTCATGTTGATCCATTAGGGCTATTTTGGTTCAACGGGAAAACATAGCAATAGGGAATTTTCCAATGGCACTCTACTATTCAATTATTCATGCATTTTGTTGAAAGGAATGAAGCAAAACATCCACCTGGACCTACTTTTCAAAATCCTATGCATGAAAACAAGACCAAGTGCATTAGTGGCAGAATAACATTCTAACTGTACACGCTTTCATATGGTTTCACTTTATTTTGGCCATGTTTCTTTGCATTCCTCTGCTCTTCTAATTCCTGTAAACCAAACACCCAAGTTGACAGAAATCATGTGTTTACAAATGCTCTGTTTAGCATGTGCATTCCTATCCTATTCCGGTGTTTTCCCTATCCCTGCATTTTTAGAATCATGCAAGCCAAATGAGCCCTTACAGAATTACTTCAGTGACAGGTAGGTGTCGAAGGGAACTTTGTGTGGTTTGTCCTGCTCCTGCTGCGACGTCGTCCACCTCACCTGAGCGGCTCCATCGACAGAAACATCCACCAAACCAGACATCACGACTCCTGACCATCTTTCGCCGCCTCATATCTCCTTCCCTGCCGCCGGCACCCACCACAACGGCATCACCATCATCGACTCAGCAGATGAACCTGAGGA
Source organism: Triticum aestivum (assembly GCF_018294505.1). NCBI lineage: Eukaryota > Viridiplantae > Streptophyta > Magnoliopsida > Poales > Poaceae > Triticum > Triticum aestivum. The sequence continues at coordinate 118,527,873 of NC_057796.1, read as the reverse complement.
GTACACGGGTCCACAAGAGAGATCACACTCTTTTGTTTCTGCTTATGTTATGCATTGCTTAAAATTACCTGCTACTTTATCGTCCTGTTCACCTCTTGGACTCCAAGTCAGGTCCAAATTAATGTTCAAACTTGAGTTCTAAATTAGTTGTGGGGCACATATCGAGGAAGTAATGAATAATATCTCTGTCTAATATCTAGTTCACCTAGGGTATGCCTATGTTGTTCATCTTTGGTGGGAAACAAATAGTAAAGCAATCATCATCTGTCTTTTTATTAAATTAAAGCAATCATCAGCCTGCTATCATTATTTTTGGATCCATCCACTGGTTGTTACCATCACTCTAAATTTCTGCATGCTCTCCTTACATAATCTCACCATATTTTTTTCGTATGCATGTCAGATATTGTACACAGTCATGCTGAACATGTAGAGAAAAAGAGAAGAGTTTTGCGCGGCAATACAATGTCATGCAGACATCGCTGCATGGTGGGTTCAATGGAAAACCCTCCCCACCCCTCTCCAGATTGTAATCCAGAGGAAGATATCTGTTCTGAGGCGGATTCAGACGCCGCTGACCACTCCTATTTACCCCCAAGGTGTTTGCTCTACCTTGGCATGATGATGTTAGTCATATCATGCATATGTTGCCTTGTAGTGCCTACTTTTGACATCATATATGTCATCTGCTTAGTTTAGACATGTTCTGTAATGCCACCTGTTTAGTTTCTATATCATATATGGGAATTATGTAGCCTCATGTCTTTTAGCCAGCCATAATATATGTGAAATGTGCAATGCCATCCTGTTTAACCAGGCATGATATATTTGAATGATATCTTGCCCATCCTTTTCTTCATTACATTTCCATTTGTCGACAATGTTTCTACATTAAACTACTCTTCCTGTGAATCAGCCATTTGGGTGGGAGATGGAAAAATCTGGAGTGAAAACAAGGCCTTCAGAGCAGACAGTGCTACCTGTCGAAGCAGATCTCTTGTTGGGTCCCGATAGCTCCTTAGAGATGGATTCAGAGACAGATGACCAGTCCTATTCCCACACCGAGGTGTATGCTCTAACTTGGCATGGTTATACTGCTCATATCATGCATATGGTGTCTTGCCTTGCATAGTTTAGACATCATATACACAATATTCAACACCATGTTCTTAGTTCAGACATCATATCGAATGCCCTCTGTTTAGCATATAAATCACATATGTGAATTAAATGATGCAATCCTGATTACTTAGATAACATGTATGTGAATTATGTCATGTGATCCTGTTTAGTTATTCATCATATCTTTGAATTATGTTATGCTATGCTATCCAGTTTAGATAGACATCATATATGTGAAATTATGTCATGCTATCCGTTTTAGTTAAACAATATACATGTCAACTATTTCATGCCCTCTTTTTTCCACACTATCTATTGCATCTGTCTCTCATACAATGTCTGTACATTCAACTATGTTTCCTGTTTATCAGCCATTTGAATTGGAGCGGGTGATGCCAGTATCTAGCGGACTAAAAACACGGTCTTCAAATAAAACAGTGCTACCTCTTGGTGGAGATAGCACCCCGGTTGTACATGCACGAGAACCAGCCCTACCACACATAACCCAAACTCTCATCGATTGTACCCCTACTGCGATGGACAAAGAACCAGCTTCACCCAATCTAACCCCAACCCCAGCAGATAGTAACCCAGTTCCTGTTGACACAACACCATCTCCACTACAGAGCTCCCAAACAAGAGCAGTTAGTAAGGCAGCTCCAATGCCCAAAGGGCCAGTACTACCACGGCGAACCCCAACTCCACCAGTTAGTACGCCTATTCCTGTGGAGGAAGCACAACCAGCTAGTCGTAGTTTAGCATCTATCGCATTTGATGTTGTTAAATCGTATGTGCGTATCTTCCCATCTTGGAAATACTATACTGAACATGAAGGAAAATGCCAGTTTTAGGTGTTTGTCCAGGAGTTATGTGTATGTAATGTTATTCATGGCAATTACTTTGCTTTGTCCCATACATCCTACCTCCATGATGGTTATAATACAACAATTTTCCCATTTTTCTCTATAGAGAAGGACCGATTTGGAAACTCAGAATGAGGTAACCTGTGCTAATACCTCTGCTATCTTCAAGAATGCTTGGTGGCAGTATCGGAATTACCTAAACAAAACGTACTTCACCGGCAAAGAAACTCATCAAATTCCCTTACGTTCTCCTGAGACACATTTACTGGATGATGACCAGGAATGCCTTGTTCTTTACTAGTCCCGAGAATGTGGTAAGGTCTATGAGCTCATTTTCTACTTTTAAGTACTATATTCTTGCGTCTTACTGTACTCTGTTCATGTAGAACAAGTGCCTAAACCTGAAGAACAACTGTTCTAATTTAAGATTCCATTGCTATCATAGTTCAAAAAAGCGCTAGGCGTTAATTGTGCGTTTTGCCACTGCCTTGCGCTTTACTGACCAAAGTGCATGCTTATGTGCAGTTATGCACAGATTAAGCGTAGTTATGTGCAATGCGTTTTGCCAACGCCTAGAGCCTAGGCACGCTTAAGCGCTCGCTTAGGCACGCCTTTTTTTTAACTATGATTGCTATCATGCATACTGCTTTGCTCTTGTATCACTGTATTTACTCATACAAACTTATTTTTAAATTGAAGGATCCAATCGAAACTCCAATGGCATAGCAGGTATGTTCACGCATGTTTCTTTAACAGGTTTGCTCTTATCAATAGCTCTGTTGATTTCAATTTCAATTGTGTATACAGTTGACTTCTCATATCATGCACATTACTAGCATGACAACAGAGCCAATAGTGTTGTTGTACATGTAGACCCGTGCTACCCATATGAAATCTTGTTGTGCCGTGTAGTTTCCCACGCTTTGTATTCTTTCACTGCTGCTTTGTCTTGAACTGATATGATTTGAACCGTGTCTCTATTTTGATTTGGCAAGACAATGCAGTGACCATAGTACATAGATATATGTTTGTTTGATGATTTTATTATGTACTAGTACTTGGCAATAGAAGACTTGGTAGTTTAATCCTGTCCACCTTACTAATGAACTGGTTCACTGAAATGAGTTTCATATACTAGTACATGCTAAACCTGTTATGTGTCTGCTTGTTTCTTCTTTTAGAATGCTGACAGAATATTGGGGAAGAGTGCCTTATTAAGCAATGGTAAAGGAAGTAATGCAGATAAGGTTCAGGATAGTGACACATCCTTGTTGGTCTCCAACAAAGCTGATAAAACAGCTAAGGAAGACAATCTTGAAGACAGTGAGACAACCCCAAAGTCCTGTCTTGGTTTAGTGTTCGAGTTACTGTCCACTACCGCTTGCATAAGCTATTCAAACTCACTGTCTGAATCAATTCAGTTTCTTGAGTCTCAACCACAAGCTGAAAGACATCGATCAGCTGTGCTGCGACAAGAAGCGGAAGGACTGCGGAAGTCCCTGGAGCATTCAGATGCATACTTTCTGGTGCAACAGCAAGCGTTGGAGGATTTTAGCGCCAAATAGGACAAAGCTAATAAGCTTGCTAAGCTTATTGCCAGCATGGTGTATACCCAGGATAACGTTTCTTGAACTCTTCTGAAGTTGTTTCAGTTATGATCTTGTTTTTTTGTCGCGTTTATTTGCACTGGTGGCCAATTTTGATGGCCAGTGTATGTAATATGCTGCTTTGTTCCCTATATTTGCACTGGTGGCGAACTTTGATGCCCAGTGGATGTAATATGTGTAATAGTGGTAATAGGCTAGCGTTAATTGCTTGCTTATTTATTTACTTATTGTCTTGTTTAGTTGTTTGCTTGTAGTCACTGTAGTTCTTTTTCTGTGTTTTTCTAGTGGCCACAATAACCTATTTTTGGAAACTAGGCCAAAATAATCATGGCAACACACGGACTATTGTAACCATGGGCCTCCTGCGGGCCGTATGATCCATGGGCTTTCTACGGGCCGTAGGATCCATTGGCCTTCTATACGGGCCGTAGGATCCATGGGCCTTCTACGGGCCGTACTATCCATGGGCCTTTTACGGGTCGTACGATCCATGGGCCTTCTACGGGGCGTATCATCATTTCGCCAATCATGGGTCGTACTATTCGTGGACCATAACGGGCCGTTTATTGGCCGTATTTGATAACTCTATGAAAACAGCCCAACGGTTTTGTTACATGAAAACGGACCAACGTATTAACGGGCCACAAACGGGCCGACTGTAACCACGGGCTGAATTTGGCCCACAAGCAAAAAATGACAGTAACGGGCTGTAAGTAACCGAATGCTGGAAATGAGCCCAAGAATAAATGGGCCTTGAGAAGGCCGAAAGATGACATGGGTTGGAAATGGCCCAATGGAATAATGAGCCGTTAATGGGTATGAAGTGATACACTGTTCATTACGGGCCAGTTTCACCACGGGCCGTTAATGGGCCAAGAGTTACAAAGGGCCTCATATGGGCCGAAAGACGTCATGGGCCATACATGGGCCGGAAGTTAAAATGGGCTGGAATCATATTGGACGGCCTAAATGACGGTACTGGGCCTAATTCGGAGAGGTCGTAATGGGCCCTGGGTTAGCGGGTTGTAAATGGGCTATATGCGAATAGGCCGTTAACAGGCTTTCCGTGGGCCGGCCCGCCACTTTTTGACCAAGTCAAACGGGCCGGCCTTTTCACAGGAATGGGCCTCTCTTGGGCTGTGCCACATGTCGACGTATCATAGGCGCCTTGGGTCTAATGAGTGGATGACATCTGCCCCAACGGTGAGCCGACACGTGTTTCCTCCAGCCAACGATGATTTTACACGTGGAAAATCCCCATTGGTCGGGGCTGTTAACGTGTTATCGGATCCAAAACCGGACCCGGTAGCTTAACGGCGTTCTGTTACGGTGGATGCCACGTGTCAGTCACCCTTGACGAAAGCACTTCTGTGACGCGCGATTTATCGTCATGGAAGTGGACACTTCCATGATGATAATTTTGGTAATGTCATGGAACACTTCTACGACAGCACAGGTACGACTGTCTTGATTCTGTCATAAAATCGTCATGGATGTACATGCATGACAAAAAATATGACCTACTGTGACAAACACGTATCATCACAGAAGTGTATTTTTTTTGTAGTGGAACTTTATTCTTGTAGACACGTGTTGGGCCTCCAAGCGCAGAGTTTTGTAGGACAATAGCAATTTTCCCTCAAGTGGATGGCCTAAGGTTTATCAATCCGAGGGAGGCGTAGGATGAAGATGGTCTCTCTCAAACAACCCTGCAACCAAATAATAAAAAGTCTCTTATGTCCCCAACACACAAAATACAATGGTAATTTGTATAGCTGCACTAGTTCGGCGAAGAGATGGTGATACGAGTGTAATATGGATAGTAGATATTGATTTTTGTGATAAGAACAATAAAAAACAGCAAGGTAGCATTTGATAAAACGGAGCACAAATGGTATTGCAATGCTTGAAAATGAGGCATACGGTCCGTACTTTCGCTAGTGCAATCTCTCAACAATGCTAATATAATTGGATCATATAACCATCCCTCAACATGCGATGAAGATTCACTCCAAAGTTCCTATCTAGTGGAGAACATAAGAAGAAAATTTTTGTAGCTATTCTTTCCGATCGATCTATCCAAGAGTTCATACTAAAATAAGACCAAGTTATTATTTCCGATCGATCTATCAAGAGTACGTACTAAAATAACACTAAGTTATTCTTTCTGATCGATCTATCAAGAGTTCGTACTAAAATAACACCAAAGCAAATTCAGATTCATAATACTCAATCCAACACAAAGAACCTCAAAGAGTGCCCCACGATTTCTATCGGAGAAACAAAAGACGAGAACGTGCATCAACCCCTATGCATAGATTACCCCAATGTCACCACGGGAATCCACGAGTTGAGTGCCAAAACACATATCAAGTGAATCAATACGATACCCCATTGTCACCACGAGTATTCATATGCAAGACATATATCAAGTGCTCTCAAATCCATAAAAATGTTTAATCCGATAACAACAAAATCTCAAAGGGAAAAACTCAATTCATCACAATAAGATAGAGAGGGGAAAACACCATATGATCCGACTATATTAAGAAAGCCCGCGATACATCAAGATCGTGACATCTTAAGAACACGAGAGAGAGAGATATTAAACACATAGCTAGTGGTACAAACCCTCAGCCCCGAGGGTGGACTACTCCCTCCTCATCATGGTGGCTGCCGAGATGATGAAGATGGCCATCAGAGATGATTCCCCTCTCCGGCAGGGTGCCGAAATAGGGTCTAGATTGGTTTCTCATGGCTACAGAGCCTTGCGGCGGCAGAACTTCTGATCTAGGTTTACCCCTAGGTTTTTTTGAATATTTGACTATCTATAGGGCGAAGAAGGGGTATGGGAGGCCACCGAGGTGGGCACAACCCACATGGGCGTGCCTGGGCCCCCAGGCGCACCCTGGTGGGTTGTGCCCCTCGGGGAACCCTCCAGGTGCTTCTCTGTCCCACCGGATGTCTTCTGGTCCATAAAAATCCACAAAAAGTTTCGCGGTGTTTGGACTCTGTTTGATATTGATTTCCTGCGATGTAAAAAACAAGCAAAAAACAGCAACTGACACTGGGCACTGGGTCAATAGGTTAGTCCCAAAAAATGATATAAATTTGCTATAAAATGATTGTAAAACATCCAAGAATGATAATATAACAACATGAATACTTCATAAATTATAGATACGTTGGAGACGTATCACTTACCTACGCATCAAAACCACAATGGTGATTTACCAAGTTTGCTATTTTAACCTTCAACAAGGACCCGCCGTAGTCAAATTCGATTCAACTAAAGTAGGAGAAACAGACACCTGCCAGCCACCTTTATGCAAAACTAGTTGTATGTGTGTCGGTGGAACTGGTCTTATGAAGGTGGTCAAGTAAGGTTGGTCCGGGCCGCTTCATCCAACAATACCGTCGAATAAAAATAAGACATTGGTGGTAAGCAGTATGACGATCACCGTCCACAACTCTTTGTGTTCTACTCGTGCATATCATCTACGCATAGACCTGGCTCTGATGCCACTGCTGGGAAACGTAGCATGCAATTTCAAAAAAATTCCAATGCTCATGCAAGATCTATCTAGGAGATGCATAGTAACAAGGGGGAGAGTGTGTCTACGTACCCTCATAGACCGAAAGCGGAAGCGTTTCACAACGCGGTTGATGTAGTCGAACTTCTTCTAGCTCCGACCGATCAAGCACCGAACGTACGGCACCTCTGAGTTCTGCACACGTTCAGCGCGATGACTAATACGTCTCCAACATATCTATATTTTTTATTGTTCCATGCTGTTATATTATCAATCTTGGATGTTTTATAATCATTTTATAGTCATTTTATATCATTTTTTGGTACTAAACTATTGACATAGTGCCAAGTGCCAGTTGCTGTTTTTTGCATGTTTTTTACATCACAGGAAATCAATACCAAACGGAGTCCAAACGCAGCGAAACTTTTCGGAGATTTTTTTGGACCAGAAGACAACCAATGGGCCGAAGAAGCACCCGGGGGTGCTCCGAGGGGAGCACAACCCACCAGGGCGCGCCAGGAGGCCCAGGCGCGCCCTGGTGGGTTGTGCCCACCTCGGGTGCCCCATGGACCGCCTCTTTACTCTATAAATACCCCAATATTGCAGAAACCCTAAGGGAGTCGACGAGAATCAATTCCAGCCGCCGCAGAGTCCAGAACCACCAGATCCAATCTAGACACCATCACGGAGGGGTTCACCACTTCCATTGGTGCGTCTCCGATGATGCGTGAGTAGTCTTTTTTAGACCTTCGGGTCTGTAGTTAGTAGCTAGATGGCTTCCTCTCTCTCGTTTGATTCTCAACACAATGGTTTCTTGGAGATCCCTATGATGTAACTCTTTTTGCGGTGTGTTTGTTGGGATCGGATGAACTTTGAGTTTATGATCAGATCTATCTTTTTATATCCATGAAAGTTATTTGAGTTTCTTTGATCTCTTATATGCCTGATTGCTTATAGCCCTGTATTTCTTCTCCGATATTTGGGTTTTGTTTGGCCAACTTGATCTATTTATCTTGCAATGGGAAGAGGTGCTCTGTAGTGGGTTCGATCTTACGGTGCTTGATCCCAGTGACAGAAGGGGAACCGACACGTATGTATCATTGCTACTAAGGATAAAACGACGGGGTCTATTTCTACATGAATAGATCTTGTCTACTTCATGTCATCGTTCTTATTGCATTACTCCGTTTCTCCATGAACTTAATACACTAGATGCATGCTAGATAGCGGTCGTGTGTGGAGTAATACTAGTAGATGCAGGCAGGAGTCGGTCTACTAATCTTCGACGTGATGCCTATATAATGATCATTGCCTGGATATCATCATGATTATTTGAAGTTCTATCAATTGCCCAACAGTAATTTGTTTGCCCACCGTTTGCTATTTTTCTCGAGAGAAGCCACTAGTGAAACCTACGGCCCCCGGGTCTCTTTCTCATATTATTTGCCTTTGCGATCTATTTTCCTTTGCTCTTATTTTCAGATCTATTAAACCAAAAATACAGAAATACCTTGCTGCAATTTATTCCTATTTTATTTTATTTGGCGTTCGATCTATCAATCTACTACAATTTATTCACGTCCGTTTACCAATTTCTGGCGCCGCTACCCGAAAGGGATTGACAACCCTTTTACATGTCGGGTTGCGAGTATTTGTTATTTGTGTGCAGGTGTTGTTTACGTATTGTTGCTTGGTTCTCCTACTGGTTCGATAACCTTGGTCTCATAACTGAGGGAAATACCTACCGCCGCTGTGCTGCATCATCCCTTCCTCTTTGGGGAAATACCGACGTAGCTTCAAGCCGCATCAAAAGGAATTTCTAGCACCGTTGTCGGGGAGGATCTTCAACATATACCAGGTTCCTAATCACAAATCTCATCTCCTCGCAATTTACATTATTTGCCATTTGACTTTCGTTTTCTTCTCCCCCACTTCACAAAAATTTGTCGTTTTATTCGCCTTCTTTTTTTCGTTCGTTGTTTTCTTGCCGGATCTATTTTTGTTGTGCAATCTTATTTGCCGTTGTTATGATCATGGATAGTTCTTCCTCTATTGTGTGCACTCCTAAGAACGAAGTTCTCAACTTTAAACAAAGGGGAGGAGAAAATTTAAAAGATGCTTCTTATAGAATTTGCAATGCTCATAATAGATCTATCCGTAAGCAATCTACCGTGGTTCTTCTTCGTTGTTTTTATGTGGGCATCACCACTTGGTATAGATTCATCCTTGATACGATTACCAGTGGAAATTTCTTGATGTGTCCCTCTCTTGATGCTTTTGATGCTATGGGAAATTTAGTAGGCTCACCACCTCTTATGATTAATGAAACAACTTTGACTCTTGAGCATGTCATGGAAAGATTATTAGGCTCGCCACCTCTTATGATTAATGAAACAACTTTGACTCTTGAGCATGTCATGGAAAGATTAGTTGCTATTGAAAAGAAAATGCTTACTGAAGAGCATATTGAAAACTTGGATAAAAATATGCATAATTCTGCTACTAAGATTGGGTCAAAAGCGGGAGAAGTCTTTAAGTTGTTAAAAGGAAAGGGGACCGTAATTCATGAAAGAATTGAAGAAAGCCCGTCTCGGATTGATAAACTGGAAGAAATCTTTAGTAATTTAAGCAAGGCTTTTGCTTCCGCTAAAACTATTGAAAAAACTCCCGTAAAGATTGGCAAGACTACTCAAGTTACTAAGAGCAAGGGTTCAACTTCTAGTAAAAATAGTAAAGAGGATCTTAAGATGATTAGTATTCACCCGGATTTTGTTGAAGTTATAAGAGATCCCTTTGGCAAAATGGATTCTTTAAAGTTGTCCCTAGGAGTATTATCATTTAAAATATTTATGCTAAATCTCTGAAGAACTCTAAGTGTTTGATTGAGGAGTTGGAGAAATATGACAAAACTTAAATCCTTTGCATTATGCCTAGCTAAGGGCGTGAAACAATAGCGCTTGTTGGGAGGCAACCCAATGAGTAAAATTTATTTTTGTTTTTTGCTTTCTATTCTTGAGTGTTTGCACAATTATGCTACTGTTATGATTGTGTTTTTTGTGTTTTATTTAGTGTTTGTACCAAGTAAAGCCTTTAGGATCTTGGGTGATAGTTGTTTGATCTCGCTGAAAAACAGAAAATTTTGCGCTCACGGAAACAATTCTTATTTTTAACCAGAGCGTGATAAAATACAATTCTTTTTGCAAAATATTAATATACAAATTTCTCACGTGGTCCTAATTTTTTCAGAATTTTTGGAGTTACAGAAGTATTCGAAATATTCAGATAATACAGACTGTTCTGTTTTTGATAGATTCTGTTGTGTGCTTGTTTTGATGATTCTATGGTTTCTTTGATGAGTTTTTGCAATAGAAAAGTTGGAATACAGTAGATATAATGCAAGAATAAAATATGAATTGGTTTGATACATTACTTATAGTGGTGATTTGCTTTCTTATACTAACGGATCTCACGAAGGTTTTGTTGGAGTTTTGTGTGATTGAAGTTTTCAAGTTTTGGGTTATCTTACAATGGATGAAGGAATGAGGAGTAAGAAGTGCCTAAGCTTGGGGATGCCCTAGAATCCCAAGCTATTATCCAAAGAGAGCAAACAACTAAGCTTGGGGATGCCCCGAGTGGCATCCCCTCTTTCTTCTAACGACCATCGGTACTTTACTCGAAGCTATATTTTTATTCGTCACATACTATGTGTTTTGCTTGGAGCGTCTTGTATGATATGAGTCTTTGCTAGTTTTGTTTTGCTTTTTAAATCTTGATTCCTTGCTGGACACACCTATTTGAGAAAGCCAAAATTATGCCATGACTTGTTAGAATTGCTCTCTATGCTTCACTTAAATTTTTATGAGCTATGGATTTGCTCTAGTGCTTCACTTATATCTTTTTAGCATGGTGTGCTTTAGTATTTTTGAAGAAATGCTCTCTTGCTTCACTTAGATTTATTTCAGAGTTAGTAAAATTTTCAAGAAATTCTCTCTTGCTTCACTTAAATTAATTTGAGAGAAAGAAATATTATGCTCATGATCTTCACTTATATTTGTATGAGCTTATCAAAAGCAACACATGAAAATTAGTTCCAAAGTGATAGATATCCAAGAATGATATAATAAAAACTTTCATGAAGATCATTGGACCAAATAAACTTGATTCTTAGTAATAGTTTTGAGATATGATGATGTGATATGTGAGTCATCTTGATGAGTAATTATGCTTTAGTAAGAATATTGGTGTTAAGGTTTGTGATTCCCTATGCAAGCACGAAAGTCAATAGTTATGCAATGAAATTATATCCTACTTGTGGTGCATTATTCGGTGTTAATTATGCTCAATGCTCGCTTATGAGGTTATCCGTTTCTTGGTTGGTCGCTTCTCAATCTTTTGCTAGCCTTCAATTTGCACCAAGTATGATCACTACTTGTGCATCCAAAAACCTTTAAACCAGTTTTGCCACATGAGTCCACTATATCTACCTATATGTGGTATTCTTTTGCCGTTCTAAGCAAATTTGTATGTGCCATCTCTAATTTTCAAAATAAACTTCTCTTTTGTGTGCTCGTACCGCTCGTGAGGCGGTGAGGGGTGGCTAATATTTTCCATGCTAGATGTGTTATTCTCACGACGAGTGTTTATTCACTTGTCATTGCACGAGAGTAAGGCAAAGGTATTAGGGATGCCCAGTCCCGAAATGAATTTACTTTATGTTGTCAAATAAATTAATTCCTTAGAAAGTGTTGGTATGGAAGGCACTCGCGGATACGGTTAGCCATGGAAAGTGAAAGTATGGTGGAAAAAGGAATAAACTTTAATTTTTGTTTGGGAACCGCCTATGATATATCTAGCATGGAATCTGTTGGGAACTCTAAGTCATTTTCGTAGGTGGGAAAGGCACACCTCCAAAAATGTTTTTATCTCTCAATTTTCGCTTTGAGCTCTGGCACCTCTACAAATCCCTACTTCCCTCCGTCAAGGGCCTTTCTTTTAGTTTATGCAATTTTTATTTTTGAATGTGAGTCTCCATCTTCTCTTATAAAGCACCAACTAGGGGGCACTATGATCGTACTTGAGCATTGGGTGTAGCTAATATGCGAGTGTGTTTCATGAATGGATCAATGATTGAGCATGATGAGCTAGGGATAACTTATTTTAGTGTTGATATTTTGAAAGACTTGATTGCTTGTTGATATGCTTGAGTATTTAAATTATCATGTCAAAACTAGACTATTGCTTTGAACAATATAAAAGTCCAAACGTCCATGCTATAAAGAAAAGAATATGAGATGACATGTTAGGCAGCATTCCACATCAAAAAATTCTGTTTTTATCATTTACCTACTCGACAACGAGCAAGTGTTAAGTGATACGTCTCCAACGTATCTATAATTTTTGATTGTTCCATGCTATATTATATTCTGTTTTGGATGTTTAATGGGCTTTATTATACACTTATATATTATTTTTGGGACTAACCTATGAACCGGAGGCCCAGCCCAAATTGTTGTTTTTTGCTTATTTCAGTGTTTCGCAGAAAAAGAATATCAAACGGAGTCCAAACGGAATGAAACCTTCGGGAACGTGATTTTCGGAACAAACGTGATCCAGTGGACTTGGAGTGGACGTCAAGCAACAGACGAGGAGGCCACGAGGTAGGGGGCGCGCCCACCCCCACCGGGCGCGCACTCCACCCTCGTGGGCCCCTCGTGGCTCCACCGACCTACTTCCATCTCCTATATATACCTACATGCCCCCAAACCATCAGAGGCATCCATGAAAACCTAATTCCACCGCCGCAGCCTTCTGTACCCGTGAGATCCCATCTTGGGGCCTTTTTCGGCGTCTTGCCGGAGGGGGCATTGATCACGGTGGGCTTCTACATCAACACCATAGCCTCGCCGATGATGTGTGAGTAGTTTACCTCAGACCTTCAGGTCCATAGTTATTAGCTAGATGGCTTCTTCTCTCTCTTTTGATCTCAATACAAAGTTCTCCTCGATTCTCTTGGAGATCTATTTGATGTAACTCTTCTTTTGCGGTGTGTTTGTCGAGATCCGATGAATTGTGGGTTTATGATCAAGATTATCTATGAACAATATTTGAATCTTCTCTGAATTCTTTTATGTATGATTGGTTATCTTTGCAAGTCTCTTTGAATTATCAGTTTGGTTTGGCCTACTAGATTGATCTTTCTTGCAATGGGAGAAGTGCTTAGCTTTGGGTTCAATCTTGCGGTGTCCTTTCCCAGTGACAGCAGGGGCAGCAAGGCACGTATTGTATTGTTGCCATCGAGGATAAAAAGATGGGGTTTATATCATATTGCATGAGTTTATCCCTCTACATCATGTCATCTTGCTTAAAGCGTTACTCTGTTCTTATGAACTTAATACTCTAGATGCATGCTGGATAGCGGTCGATGTGTGGAGTAATAGTAGTAGATGCAGAATCGTTTCGGTCTACTTGTCACGGACGTGATGCCTATATACATGATCATACCTAGATATTCTCATAACTATGCTCAATTCTATCAATTGCTCAACAGTAATTCGTTTACCCACTGTAATACTTATGCTCTTGAGAGAAACCACTAGTGAAACCTATGGCCCCGGGGTCTATTTTCCATCATATTAATCTTCCAACACTTAGCTATTTCTATTGCCGTTTATTTTGCTTTGCATCTTTATTTCTCTTTATCATAAAATACCAAAAATATTATCTTATCATATCTATCAGATCTCACTCTCGTAAGTGACCGTGAAGGGATTGACAACCCCTTTATCGCGTTGGTTGCGAGGTTCTTATTTGTTTGTGTAGGTGCGTGGGACTCGAGCGTGGTCTCCTACTGGATTGATACCTTGGTTCTCAAAAACTGAGGGAAATACTTATGCTACTTTACTGCATCACCCTTTCCTCTTCAAGGGAAAACCAACACAGTGCTCAAGAGGTAGCAAGAAGGATTTCTAGCGCCGTTGCCGGGGAGGCTTACGCAAAGTCAAGTCAAGATTTGATTTCCCGTCAACGAGCCATTTCTGGCGTCGTTGCCGGGGAGTCTACGCACAAGTCAAGAAATACCAAGGTCCCATCACAAACTCTTTTCCCTCGCATTACATTATTTGCCATTTGCCTCTCATTTTCCTCTCCCCCACTTCACCCTTGCCGTTTTATTCGCCCTCCTTCCGTTCGATCTTGTGTTACCATGTGCCTTCTTCTTGCTTGCATCTTCGCTTGCTAAAAGTTTATGGATCCTCGTCCACTTGCTAATCTTTTTAAGATATCCAATTATGATGAACCAATTGCTAGTGAGTTGTGTGCACTAGATTATATTTATGAGGTTTTGCTTGAAATCCGTGAATCTGAAAATTGTGATGAAGTACTTTATGAAGTGATTCATGGTAGATGTTTGAATAAAAATCATGATTGCAATGATTTTACTATAAATTCTCTTGATGTCAATTGTGCTAATAATATGCAAAACCCTAAGCTTGGGGATGCTAGTTTTGCTATGTCTACTACTTGTTGCAATGATCATGATTGGGGTGATTCTTCTTATGATCTTGAAAATGTATTTAAGCCCCATGATGAATATGACATTGATAATAGTGTTTGCAATATTATTGAAAGTGGGTTTGGAAGAGTGTCAACTTTAGATCCCACATATTTGGAGAATATTCAATCTTATGAAATTTTTGATAAAAGTGGGTTTGGAGAGGTCATGACTTTAGTTAATGTTAATCCCACTATTTTGGAAGAGTGACTACTTTGCATGCATGTGGATCGTGTTGAGAATATTTTATGTGATAGCTATTTTTTTGAATTTGCTTATGATCCCACACGTAATTATTATGAGAGAGGAAAATATGATTGTAGAAATTTTCATGTTGCTAAATTACCTCTCGTTATGTTGAGATTGCTATTGTTTCTTTCCTCTTCCTTGCATATGCTAGTTTTTGCTTGCTATGATAATTTGTTTGCCTATAAGATGCCTATGCATAGGAAGTATGTTAGACTTAGATGTGTTTGTCACATGTTTCATGATGCTCTCTTTGCGCTTCAATTCTTGTCTTTCATGTGAGCATCATCAAAATTATTAATGCCTAGCTAGGGGCGTTAAACGATAGCGCTTGTTGGGAGGCAACCCATTTTATTTTTAGTTTTTGCTTTTTGGTTATGTTTAGGAATAAATAATCCATCTAGCCTCTGGTTAGATTTGTTTTTATGTTTTAATTAGTGTTTGTGCCAAGTGAAACCTATAGGATCTTCTTGGATGATAGTTATTTGATCTTGCTGAAAATTCCAGAAACTTTCTGTTCACGAAAACAATTGTGAAAAATCACCAGAACGTAATAAAATACTGATTCCAATTTCAGCAGATCAATAAACAAATTATCTAGGTCGTCCTATTTTGGTAGATTTTTCTGAGTTCCACAAGTTTGCGTTAGTTACAGATTACTACGGACTGATCTGTTTTTTGACAGATTCTGTTTTTCGTGTATTGTTTGCTTATTTTGATGATTCTATGACTAGTAAAATAGTTTATAAACCATAGAGAAGTTGGAATACAGTAGGTTTAACACCAATATAAATAAAGAATGAGTTCATTACAGTACCTTGAAGTGGTGTTTTGTTTTCTTTCGCTAATGGAGCTCATGAGATTTTCTGTTGAGTTTTGTGTTGTGAAGTTTTCAAGTTTTGGGTAAAAGATTTGATGGATTATGGAACAAGGAGTAGCAAGAGCCTAAGCTTGGGGATGCCCATAGCACCCCAAGGTAATCTAAGGACACCAAAAAGCCAAAGCTTGGGGATGCCCCGGAAGGCATCCCCTCTTTTGTCCTCGTCCATTGGTAACTTTACTTGGAGCTATATTTTTATTCACCACATGATATGTGTTTTGCTTGGAGCACCTTGTATGATTTGATTCTTTGTTTTTTAGTTTACCACAATCATCCTTGCTGTACACACCTTTTGATAGAGACACACATGATTCGGAATTTATTAGAATACTCTATGTGCTTCACTTATATCTTTTGAGCTATATAGTTTTAGCTCTAGTGCTTCACTTATATCTTTTGGAGCACGGCGGTGGTTTTGTTTTATAGAAACTATTGTTCTCTCATGATTCACTTATATTATTTTGAGAGTCCTACAAAACAGCATGGTAATTTGCTTAAATTGAGAAATTAGTCCTAAAGTGATAGGCATCCAAGATTAGTAAAAACTTTCTTATAAGTGCGTTGAATACTATGAGAAGTTTGATGCTTGATAATTGTTTTGAGATAGGAAGATGGTGATATTAGAGTCATGCTAGTTGAGTAGTTGTGAATTTGAGAAATACCTGTGTTAAAGTTTGTGATTCCCGTAGCATGCACGTATGGTGAACCGTTATGTGATGAAGTCGGAGCATGATTTATTTATTGATTGTCTTCCTTATGAGTGGCGGTCGGGGACGAGCGATGGTATTTTCCTACCAATCTATCCCCCTAGGAGCATGCGCGTAATACTTTGTTTCGATAACTAATAGATTTTTGCAACAAGTATATGAGTTCTTTATGACTAATGTTGAGTCCATGGATTATATGCACTCTTATCCTTCCACCATTGCTAGCCTCTCTAATACCGCACACTTTTCACCGGTATCATACACCCACCATATACCTTCCTCAAAACAGCCACCATACCTACCTATCATGGCATTTGCATCACCATTCCGAGATATATTGCCATGCAACTTACCACCGTTCCATTTACTATGACACGCTCCATCATTGTCATATTGCTTTGCATGATCATGTAGTTGACATCGTATTTGTGGCAAAGCCACCGTTCATAATTTTTATACATGTCACTCTTGATTCATTGCATATCCTGGTACTCCGCCGGAGGCATTCACATAGAGTCATATTTTTGTTCTAAGGATCGAGTTGTAATTCTTGAGTTGTAAGTAAATAAAAGTGTGATGATCATGATTATTAGAGCATTGTCCCAAGTGAGGAAAGGATGATGGAGACTATGATTCCCACCCAAGTCGGGATGAGGCTCCGGAGAAAAAAAAGAGGCCATAAAAAAAGGGAAAAGGCCCAAATAAAAAAATGAGAGAAAAAGAGAGAAGGGACAATGTTACTATCCTTTTACCACACTTGTGCTTCAAAAGTAGCACCATGATCTTCATGATAGAGAGTCTCCTATGTTGTCATTTTCATATACTAGTGGGAATTTTACATTATAGAACTTGGCTTGTATATTCTAATGATGGGCTTCCTCAAAATTCCCTAGGTCTTCGTGAGCAAGCGAGTTGGATGCACACCCCCTTAGTTTCTTTTGTTGAGCTTTCATACACTTATAGCTCTAGTGCATCCGTTGCATGGCAATCCCTACTCACTCACATTGATATCTATTGATGGGCATCTCCATATCCCGTTGATACGCCTAGTTGATGTGAGACTATCTTCTCCTTTTTTGTCTTCTCCACAACCACCATTCTATTCCACATATAGTGCTATGTCCGTGGCTCACGCTCATGTATTGCGTGAAGATTGAAAAAGTTTGAGAACATCAAAAGTATGAAACAATTGCTTGGCTTATCATCGGGGTTGTGCATGATTAAATACTTTGTGTGATGAAGATAGAGCATAGCCAGACTATATGATTTTGTAGGGATAACTTTCTTTGGCCATGTTATTTTGAGAAGACATGATTGCTTAGTTAGTATGCTTGAAGTATTATTATTTTTATGTCAATATTAAAATTTTATCTTGAATCTTTCGGATCTGAATATTCATACCACAAATAAGAGAATTACATTAAGGAATATTCTAGGTAGCATTCCACATCAAAAATTTTGTTTTTATCATTTATCTACTCGAGGACAAGCAGGAATTAAGCTTGGGGATGCTTGATACGTCTCCAACATATCTATAATTTTTTATTGTTCCATGCTATATTATATTCTGTTTTGGATGTTTAATGGGCTTTATTATACACTTTTACATTATTTTTGGGACTAACCTATTAACCGAAGGCCCAGCCCAAATTACTGTTTTTTTTGCCTATTTCAGTGTTTCGCGGAAAAAGAATATCAAACGGAGTCCAAACGGAATTAAACCTTCGGGAACGTGATTTTCGGAACAAACGTGATCCAGAGGACTTGGAGTGGACGTCAAGCAACAGACGAGGAGAGCAAGAGGTAGGGGGCGCGCCCACCCCCACCAGGCGCGCCCTCCACCCTCGTGGGCCCCTCGTGGCTCCACCGACCTACTTCTTCCTCCTATATATACCTACGTACCCCCAAACCATCAGAGGCATCCACGAAAACCTAATACCACCGCCGCAACCTTCTGTACCCGTGAGATCCCATCTTGGGGCCTTTTCCAGCGTCCTGCAGGAGGGGGCATTGATCACGGAGGGCTTCTACATCAACACCATAGCCTCTCCGATGATGTGTGAGTAGTTTACCTCAGACCTTCGGGTCCATATTTCTTAGCTAGATTGCTTCTTCTCTCTCTTTGGATCTCAATACAAAGTTCTCCTCGATTCTCTTGGAGATCTATTTGATGTAACTCTTCTTTTGTGGTGTGTTTGTCGAGATCCGATGAATTGTGGATTTATGATCAAGATTATCTATGAACAATATTTGAATCTTCTCTGAATTCTTTTATGTATGATTAGTTATCTTTGCAAGTCTCTTCGAATTATCAGTTTGGTTTGGCCTACTAGGTTGATCTTTCTTGCAATGGGAGAAGTGCTTAGCTTTGGGTTCAATCTTGCGTTGTCCTTTCCCAGTGACAGCAGGGGCAGCAAGGCACGTATGTATTGTTGCCATCGAGGATAAAAAGATGGGGTTTATATCATATTGCATGAGTTTATCCCTCTACATCATGTCATCTTGCTTAAAGCGTTACTCTGTTCTTATGAACTTAATACTCTAGATGCATGCTGGATAGCGGTCGATGTGTGGAGTAATAGTAGTAGATGCATAATCGTTTCAGTCTACTTGTCACAGACGTGATGCCTATATACATGATCATACCTAGATATTCTCATAACTATGCTCAATTCTATCAATTGCTCGACAGTAATTCGTTTACCCATAGTAATACTTATGCTCTTGAGAGAAGCCACTAGTGAAACCTATGGCCCCCGGGTCTATTTTCCATCATATTAATATTCCAACACTTGCTATTTCTATTGCCGTTTATTTTACTTTGCATCTTTATTTCTCTATCATAAAAATACCAAAAATATTGTCTTATCATATCTATCAGATCTCACTCTCGTAAGTGACTGTGAAGGGATTGACAACCCCTTTATCGCGTTGGTTGCGAGGTTCTTATTTGTTTGTGTAGGTGCGTGGGACTCGAGCGTGGTCTCCTACTGGATTGATACCTTGGTTCTCAAAAACTGAGGGAAATGCTTACGCTAATTTACTGCATCACCCTTTCCTCTTCAAGGGAAAACCAACCCAGTGCTCAAGGGGTAGCATTAAGCTTAGGGATGTTGATACGTCTCCAACGTATCTATAATTTTTGATTGTTCCATGCTGTTATATTATCAACCTTGGATGTTTTATAATCATTTTATATCATTTTTTGGTACTAACCTATTGACATAGTGCCAGTTGCTATTTTTTGCATGTTTTATACATCGCAGGAAATCAACCAAACGTAGTCCAAACGCAGCGAAACTTTTTGGATATTTTTTGGACCATAAGACAACCAATAGGCCGAAGAAGCACCTGGGGGTGCTTCGAGGGGAGCGCAACCCACCAGGGCGCACCAGGAGGCCCAGGCGCGCCCTGGTGGGTTGTGCCCACCTCGGGTGCCCCCTGGACCGCCTCTTTACTCTATAAATACCCCAATATTCCAGAAACACTAAGGGAGTCGACGAAATATTCATCGAGCCGCTGCAGAGTCCAGAACCACCAGATCCAATCTAGACACCATCACGAAGCGGTTCACCACTTCCATTGGTGCCTCTCTAATGATGCGTGAGTATTCTTTTGTAGACCTTCGGGTCTGTAGTTAGTAGCTAGATCGCTTCCCCTCTCTTGTTTGATTCTCAATACAATGGTCTCTTGGAGATCCATATGATATAACTCTTTTTGCGGTGTGTTTGTTGGGATCGGATGAACTTTGAGTTTATGATCAGATCTATCTTTTTATATCCATGAAAGTTATTTGAGTTTCTTTGATCTATTATATGTATGATTGCTTATAGCCTCGTATCTTTTCTCCGATATTTGGGTTTTGTTTGGCCAACTTGATCTATTTATCTTGCAATGGGAAGAGGTGCTTTGTAGTGGGTTCGATCTTACGGTGCTTGATCCCAGTGAACGAAGGGGAACCGACACGTATGTATCATTGCTACTAAGGATAAAACGATGTGGTCTATTTCTACATAAATAGATCTTTTCTACATCATGTCATCGTTCTTATTGCATTACTCCGTTTCTCCATGAACATAATACACTAGATGCATGCTGGATAGCGGTCGATGTGTGGAGTAATAGTAGTAGATGCAGGCAGGAGTCAGTCTACTAATCTTGGACGTGATGCCTATATAATGATCATTGCCTGGATATTATCATGATTATTTTAAGTTCTATCAATTGCCCAACAGTAATTTGTTTACCCACCGTTTGCTATTTTTCTCGAGAGAAGCCACTAGTGAAACCTACGGCCCCGGGTCTCTTTCTCATATTATTTGCCTTTGTGATCTATTTTCCTTTGGTTTTATTTTCAGATCTATTAAACCAAAAACCCTTGCTGCAATTTATTTCTATTTTATTTTATTTGGTGTTCGATCTATCAATCTACTACAATTTATTCACGTCTGTTTGCCAATTTCTGGCGCCGCTACCCGAAAGGGATTGACAACCCCTTTTACACATCGGGTTGCGAGTATTTGTTATTCGTGTGCATGTGTTTTTTACGTATTGTTGCTTGGTTCTCCTACTGGTTCGATAACCTTGGTCTCATAACTGAGGGAAATACCTACCGCTGATGTGCTGCATCATCCCTTCCTCTTTGGGGAAATACCGATGTAGCTTCAAGCCGCATCAATGACGTCCCTTGCCTTCTTGATCCAGCAAGGTGTCGAGGAAGTAGATGAGTTCCGTCAACACGATGGCGTGGTGGCGGTGATGGTGAAGTGATCCGTGCAGGGCTTCGCCTAAGCACCGCGAGAATATGACCGGGGGTGTAAACGCTGGAGGGGGGCGCCGCACACGGCTAACATTTAATGTTGTGTGTTCTAGGTGCCCCCTCCCCACATATATATAGGTGGGAGGGGGAGGGGAGCAGCAAGGGTGTGCCCCAGGTAGGAGGAATCCTACTTGGGGTCCTCCCCAATTCGAGCTCCCCCCTTCCTTATTTGCTGGAGGGGGAAAAGGGAAGAGGAAGGAGAGAAGGAAAGGGGGGCCGAACCCCCTCTTTCCCTTCTCCCACTTGGCCTCCTTCCTTGGGGGGCACCCCTTTTGGGCTAGTGTGCTCCCCTCCTATGGCCCAAATGGCCCATATCTTTCCCCGGGGTTGCGGTAACCCCCCCCCCCCCGGTACTCCGATAAATACCCGATAGACTTTGGAACACTCCCGGTGTCTGAATACTATCATCCTATATATCAGTCTTTGCCTCTCGACCATTCCGAGACTCCTCGTCATGTCCGTAATCTCATCCGGGACTCCGAATAACATTCGGTCACCAAATCACATAACTCATATAATACTAAATCATCATCGAACGTTAAGCATGCGGACCCTACGCGGTCGAGAACTATGTAGACATGACCGAGACACCTCTCCAGTCTATAACCAATAGCGGAACCTGGATGCTCATATTGGCTCCTACATATTCTACGAAGATCTTTATCGGTCGAACCATTATGACAACATACGTTATTCCCTTTGTCATCGGTATGTTACTGCCCGAGATTCGATCGTCGGTATCCACATACCTAGTTCAATCTCGTTACCGGCAAGTCTCTTTACTCATTCTGTAATACATCATCTTGTAACTAACTCATTATTCACTTTGCTTGCAAGGCTTCTTATGATGTGCATTACCGAGAGGGCCCAGAGATACCTCTCCGATACTCATAGTGACAAATCCTAATCTCGATCTATGCCAACCCAACAAACACCTTGAGAGATACTTGTAGAGCATCTTTATAATCACCCAGTTACGTTGTGACGTTTGATAGCACACAAGGTATTCCTCCGGTATTCGAGAGTTGCATAATCTCATAGTTGAAGGAATATGTATTTGACATGAAGAAAGCTATAGCAATAAAACTGAACGTTCAATATGCTAAGCTAACGGATGGGTCATGTCCATCACATCATTCTCCTAATGATGTGATCCCGTTATCAAATGACAACTCATGTCCATGGTTAGGAAACCTTAACCATATTTGATCAAGGAGCTAGTCAAGTAGAGGCTCACAAGGGACACAGTGTTTGTCGATGTATTCACACATGTATTTGGGTTTCCGATCAATACAATTCTAGCATGAATAATAAACATTTATCATGAATAAGGAAACATAAAACAACAACTTTATTATTGCCTCTAGGGCATATTTCCTTCAAAACATCCAAAACAGATAATATAATAGCATGGAACAATAAAAAATTATAGATACGTTGGAGACTTATCAAGCATCCCCAAGCTTAATTACTGCTCGTCCTCGAGTAGGTAAATGATAAAAACATAATTTTTTGATGCGGAATGCTACCTAACATATTTATACATGTAATTTTCTTTATTGTGGCATGAATGTTCAGATCCATAAGATTCAAAACAAAAGTTTAATATTGAAATAAAAACAATAATACTTCAAACATACTAATAAAGCAATCATGTCTTCTCAAAATAACATGGCCAAAGAAAGTTATCCCTACAAAATCATATAGTCTGCCTATGCTCGATCTTCATCACACAAAGTATTAAATCATGCACAACCCCGATGACAAGCCAAGCAATTGTTTCATACTTTGATGTTCTCAAACTTTTTCAACTTTCACGCAATACATGAGCGTGTGAGCCATGGATATAGCACTATAGGTGGAATAGAATATGGTGGTTGTGGAGAAGACAAAAAGAAGGAGATATTCTCACATCAACTAGGCGTATCAACGGGCTATGGAGATGCCCATCAATAGATATCAATGTGAGTGAGTAGGGACTAGAGCTGTCGGTGGGAAATGACACCTATGGGATCACAAGAATCCCTACTACGGTTGCCGAGGCGCGGGGTTGTGAGAAGAGCAGGATTAGCAGTCAACACAGGGGTCGTTTACCCAGGTTCGGGCTGCGAGGATGCGTAATACCCTAGTCCTGCTTTGGTGTATATTTGAGAGAGTTCTTGAGATCTCGAACTAGCTATGGTGGCTGCGTAGTTCCAAAGAGTCGAATCCCTCTCCAGTATGCCATGGGCCTCCTTTTATAGTCGAAAGGGGCTGCCACAGTGGCACACAGGAGGTGGAAAGGCCTACAGTGTTGCGAGCTTATCGCCCGTATTACAGGACAAGACACATTTAATGCATAGCTTAGGTGTCCCGTAGCTTTATCGAGGACGGGAACGAGGCCCGTCCCGTCCGTCGCCGCTCCTCCTCGCTTCGACATGCCCCTGGCCGATGATGCATGCGGTGCCATGTAGGCAGGTAGGTGGCTGAGGTGGCGCGATGGTAGGGTCTTCACGAAGATATGCATGCCGCCACGCAGGCGCTTGCTGAGTTGGCTTGGGAGTCGCACGTCGCCACGCAGGTGCCTGCCCAGCTGGTCGGGCTGGCAGCTGCATGCTAATGGTGGTGGAAACTTGGCTGGTGCGGGCCTAGCAGTGGCCCCGCTGATGTCCTCGGCAAGGGTCTTGCCGTGGCGCGCAGTCGTCCCCGGCAAGGGTCTTGCCGGGGGTCTTGTGGCTTTCCTCGGCAAGGGTCTTGTCGAGGATCATTGTCTTCCAATCCTCTTCTGATCTTATATGCTTATGATCTTTGACAAAGATCTGCATTCCACCACGGAGGTGCCTCCCGAGCCCTGGTCCAACCGTGGTCGGTTGGGTTGGCACCCGTGGGCTCAAGGGCGGCTCGCTCTGTTGGTGTTGGGCGAGTTGCCCCAGCAAGGCTCTTGCCGGGGCCGTGGAGGCTACCCCCGGCAAGGGCCTTGTCAGGGGAGTCCACCTCGCCCTCTTGCTCTTTGGTGTTGCTGGTCTTGGCGTCGCCTCTGATCGTCTTGCGCCTTTGGCTTCTCTCCGGCTCCCCTTCTCTGCCCTTCTTAGTGTGGCCGCGGCGCGCGGCTCCGACTGCCCGTGCACAAGTAAAGGGGTACAAAAGAGTGCCCCTACTTTTGTACACCGACAGGAGCCCCCGGGCCTGGGCCACACATAAGCGCGACACATTGTTGGGCCAGGCCCAAAACGGTGTGCGGGCAGGTGGGGCGGATTCCACCGCAGTAACTGTTTCGTCCGCTACGCTTCCCCACGACCCGCGTTGAACACGCGACGTGGGGGGGCTCGGGTGTGACGTGGGCGGCATGCGTGGGGCGGTTCTCGCACGCATGCGTCACATCATGGTAAAGAGGCGGCTCGCGCCTTCCCCAAAAAAAGAGGGAGGCGTGGAGGCGCGGCTCATTTACTGGGTGGACTCGGGTCGCGGTCTTCAAGGTGCCTACACCCCACGATCACGGGGCGGGGAACGGTCGCCTCACCCGTCCTTTCGATCCTGCCCGCTCGCCATGCGTCCTCCATGCAAGTGGTAGGCGGTGGAGGCGGGAAACCGGGTCGTCGCTGATTGGGGCAGCGGGTCGGTCCTGATTCCCTGCACCCCCGATGGCTGGATTGGCGGAGTGGGCGGCCGAGCCTCGACCCCGCCTCTTTATAAGGAGGGGGGAGGGGGCGTTATCCTGCATTCCTTCCGTATCCATCCTCCTTCACCTTTGCTCTGTCCTTCCACCTACCATGGCGAGAGGAGGTGTTGGGCCTTCGACGGTGGCGGCGAGGGTCGCTGCTCGTCATCGCGTCCCTCCTTCCCACGAGCCTGCGGTGGCGGAGCCAGCCACGAGAGGAAGGGGTAGGGGGCGTGGCCGAGGTTGCCGCAGCGGTCGGGGGAGAGGGGGACGAGGTGGCGCGGCGGTCGTGCCTCCGCCAGCGGTGCCTCCCACGATGGAGGGTCACGTCGGGGACCAGCCCCTCGAGTTCTTCATCAAGCTGCGCCGGCCACCGCGTCGTCATCTCCGTCTTCCCACCCCCTTTGCTCAGGAGATGGAACTCGATCCGCCCCAGACCCTCAGATTGCACATGAGGGGCTGCGGAACCGGCGGCACGCGGGTCGACATCGACTTCGCCGCTCCGCATGTTATGTATCTCCGTTGCGTATGGAAGACGTTCGCCCGCATCCATAGCCTGACGGTGGGGCTCGTCTTCTACTTCAAGTTAATGGAGGGCGGCCTGCTCTCCGTCAAGGTCTTCGGAGATCTTGGAACTCGCCTGAAGTGCTGCGTGGAGAGCTCCTTCGACGATGAAGATTCCTCCTTGAGCGAGAGCGACGAGGAGGACAGCGACAGCGACGACGGGTGTAGTAGGCGGGAGGATGACGGGTCCGACTAGGTGTCGGACCCGCCGTCCCGAGGCGGTGTCGGCAGCAGCAGCATCTGCACCGGCCCCCTTGAACTTCTCGGGGTCGCCTCCTTGGGCGGCTGGCGTAGGAGGCCCGGAGAAGGCGAATAAGGCGGGTGGCGGGCCATCAAGTCGAAGTACGCGGGCACCGACGCCTTTGTCGCGTATTGCTGGCCCTGCCGCCTCGTCTTCCAGCTCTTCTCCGGTCATCATCATCACCAGCCTCTCTCCGGGATGGCCACCGGGATGTTCTCCTGGTGCCTTCTGCTGCTCATGCCTCTCCTAGGCGCTCCTTTCGCCCTCCCGCTGTCCTGTTTCACCTTCTGAGGAGAGGGACAAGAAAGGGATTGTGGGCACTTGTTAATTTTTGGACTTGTAATCCCCTTGCTCATGTTTTTTATTCCGTACGAACTGTACCTGTATGGGACGTTTTTAATGAAAAAGGGTGTATGCCGGGTTCTTTGTGCGTGAGCGAGGCCCATGCCAAGGACGAATCCTTGTTATTTCTATGATAAACATTGTCGCCCGGTAACAGGCTTTGCCGTTCCCCCACTTCGGTCGACCATTCTCACGCTCTTGGCGGAGGCAGGGGCAAAGTAGGGTTAGGCCCCTCGTTCATTTCTCTTGCCACCGCGACTACGACCAAGTTCCGACCCAGGGGATAGCTCTTGGGTACGGGAAAAGGGGAGCACGGTGGTTTTAAGAATATAAATGAGGTTTCATATGTCCCAGTTCTATACGGAAGTGCATAACAGGGGATAAAAGACTTATCTGAATCCGCAGCCCCCAGCAACCTTGGCTTGCCGTGGTTGGATCCTTGTGTCTTCAGCCCCCGGCAATCCTGGCTTGCCGGGGCCGGAGCGCCAGTCCATCCTCTTTCTCCCAAGTGGCTCAGGAGATATGTCCACGTGCCATGCGAACCAAAGAGGACAGAAAGACGCACACTCAACCTCTAGGCTAGGGGTTAGTCGCCGCTAAGCACTATCAACCCTAACCGAGGGAGAGACTTAACCTAGCATGCATGCTATAACTTAGGGCACCAGCGCTTCGTTTATTTATGCTCAGGGTCTGCGCCTGGCTTTGTACAGAGGGTTACATGCCTTGCCAGCAAAGCTTGTACAAAAGGTGGCTTGCTGGGAGGCCCGGGAAGCCACGCCTTATGGGTAAAACTTGCGAAGATGCTCGATGTTCCAGGAGTTGCTCACTGGGACAGCATCTTCGGTCTCCAGGCGGACTGCGCCAGGCCTGGTGACTCTTATTACCCGATAAGGGCCTTCCCACTTCGGTATCAACTTGGTGGAATTCTTGGCCGACTGAACGCGCCGAAGAACAAGGTCGCCTTCCTCAAAGTTTCGGGCATGAACCTTGCGGCTATGGTAGCGGCGCAAGGCTTGCTGGTAGCGTGCTGCTCTCACAGCTTCCCGAAGACAATCTTCCTCAAGGAGCGTTGCGTCATCTTGCCGTAATTGCTCTTGCTCAAGCTCGTCGTAAGCAAGCACTCGAGGTGACCCGTATGTGAGTTCCGTGGGGAGAACTACCTCTGCCCCGTATACCAGGGCAAAGGGTGTCTGGCCGGTGGCTCGACTTGGCATCGTCCTGATCGACCAAAGAACCGCCGGCAACTCATCAATCCAGCGCCTTCCACACTTGTGCAGCCTGTCAAAAGTCTTCGTTCTCAAGCCTCGCAACACTTCAGCATTTGCCCTCTCCGCTTGGCAGTTGCTCCGGGGGTGTGCTACGGAAGCAAAACAGACCTTGCTGCCGAGGTCTTGAATGTACTGCATGAAGGTGTGGCTTGTGAACTGCATGCCGTTGTCGGTGATGACCCTGTTTGGTACACCAAAATGGCAGACTAGTCCTTTGAAGAACTTGACGGCTGACTGTTGCTGTCACCTTCCTCACTGCTTCCACCTCCGGCCACTTTGTGAACTTGTCGATTGCAACGTACAAGTACTCAAAGCCCCCGATGGCACGGGGGAAGGGGCCCAGTATGTCGAGCCCCCAGACCGAAAATGACCAGGAGAGAGGGATTGTTTGAAGGGCTTGAGCTGGTTGATGAAGCTTCTTTGAATGGAACTGACACGCTTCACACTTGGTTACTAGTGCCGTTGCATCCTGGAGGGCAGTGGGCCAGAAGAAACCCAGCCGGAACGCCTTGCCGGAAAGGGCCCTCGACCCTATGTGGGAGCCACATATGCCTCCGTGTATCTCCGCCAACAGCTCCAGTCCTTCCTCCCGGGGAATACACTTCAATTCCACACCGTTCGGTCTCTTCCTGTATAGGACGTCATCGACGAACTGATACATAGCAGACCGACGGGCTACTTTCTCCGCTTCTTCCTGCTCCTCAGGAAGCTCCCCTGTTTGGAGGAATCGGACGGTATGTTGTGCCCATGCCAGAGCCTGGGGCTCGACGGCAAGGACCAAAGGCATTTCTTCTGCCATGGGAGCGGCCGTCTCTACGGCCAGGGCTTGACGGCCTGCCGGAGTCGGTCGCTCCTCGGCAGGCTCAGGGTCCACGGCAACACTCTTGCCGGCGGCCCCTAGGGGCTCGGCGGGAAAGTACTTACCGGGGCCTGATTTCCTCCGCTTGTTCTGCTCCGTTGATGGTTCGACGGATGGTTGAGTCAACCGAAGCAAAAAAGGTACCTGGTTCCACAGGTAGCTTGAATGCAGCGTGCTTTGACAGGTAGTCAGCAATGTCGGTCTCCGCTCGAGGAACGTGCTCCGCTTGTATACCGTCAAAGTGCTCCTCCAGCTTCCTCACCTCATCTACGTAGGCCTCCATTAACGGGCTCTGATAATCCTTGTTACTTGTCTGACGACAAGCTGTGAATCACCCCGGACGATGAGCTTTTTAACTCTGAGGTCTACCGCGATCCTGAGACCGGCAAGCAACCCATCGTATTCAGCAGTGTTGTTGGTGGACATCTCCCTGGGAAAGTGCATCTGGATTACATACTTGAGGTGCTCTCCGATGGGTGCAACGAGCAGCACACCAGCATCGGCGCCTTGCAGCGAGAAAGCCCCGTCAAAGTACATAATCCAGTCACGAGCTGTTTCCTTGCCGGGGAGAGTGGTCTCCTGGATCTCTTCATCAGGGGTTGAGGTCCATTCTGCAATAAACTCCGCCAGGACTCTTCTCTGGATTGTTGAAGTACTTTCAAACTTCAACCGAAAGCTTGACAATTCCAAGGCCCACTCCACAATCCTTCCGGTCGCGTCTGGGTTGTGCAGTATCCGTTGCAACGGGAGACGGGTGACGACAGTGATCTCGTGGGCTTGGAAGTAGTGACGCAGCTTCCTCGAGGCCATAAGGAGGCCGAAGAGCAATTTCTGCACACCGGAGTACCTTGACCTAGCCCCCTCCAAGAGGGAGCTGACAAAGTAAACCAGGTGCTGCATCATCTTCTTCTTCTGCACCACCTCATTTCACCACGCGGGCCCTGTCCCGACGGCTTCAGACCCTGCCGGGAGCTTTGCCTTGCCGGTGACGGGCCCTGCCGGGGGGGGTCTCTGACTTGCCATCTGGCGGTCCTGCCGTTACCACTGTCTGTTCGTCAACCTCCCTCTGCGCCACTAGCGCGGCGCTAACCACTTGATTCGTCGCCGCTAGATACAGCTGCAACGGCTCTTATGGTTTAGGCGCAACTAGTATCGGCGTAGAGGAAAGGTATCTCTTCAGGTCTTGCAACGCCGCTTCGGCCTCTGGGGTCCACTCCATTGGCCCCACCTTCTTTAGGATCTTGAAAAACGGAAGGGCGCGCTCGGCAGACTTGGAGATGAATCGGCTCATGGCGGCAACGCAGCCAGTGAGCCGGCGCACATCCTTGATCCGCTTGGGCGCCTCGATCTGCTCATAGCCTTAATCTTGTCTGGGTTTGCCTTGATTCCACACTGCGACACGAAGAACCCGAGAAGTTTGCCGGACGGAACGCCGAAGACACACTTCTCTGGGTTCAGCTTGAGGTTGATCTTGTGCAGGTTGGCAAACGTCTCTTCCAAGTCTTGTACAAGAGTTGCCCTGTCCTTGGTTTTGACCACTATGTCATCCATATAGGCTTCCATATTTCTATGTAGTTGGGGTTCAAAACCAATTTGGACTGCCCTTGCAAATGTTGAGCCAGCACTCTTCAACCCGAAAGGCATCCGTAAAAAGCAGTACGTACCACATGGGGTGATGAATGTCATCTTCTCTTCGTCTTATCTTGTCATGAAGATCTGGTGGTAGCCCGAGTAGGCATCGAGGAATGATAACAGATCACACCCGGCCGTGGAGTCAACAATCTGGTCGATGCGCGGCAATGGGAAGGGGTCCTTAGGACAAGCCTTATTGATATCTGTGTAATCAATACACAACCTCCACTTCCCGTTTGCCTTGCGCACCACTACCGGATTAGCCAACCATGTCGGATGGAGCACTCCCCTCACCAAGCCCGCTGCTTCCAACTTCCTGATCTCCTCTATGATGAACTCCTGCCGTTCCAAAGCTTGCTTCCTGACCTTCTGCTTGACGGGTCGCGCATGGGGACAGACAGCAAGATGGTTCTCAATCACTTCCCTGGGAACGCCGGGGATGTCAGATGCTTTCCATGCAAACACATCAACATTCGCCCGCAAGAAAGTGACGAGCGCGCTTTCCTATTTGCTGTCAAGGGTGGAGCTTATGGTGAAAGCCCCTCCTGTGCCATCCTCCCTGACGGACACCTTCTTGGTCTCTCCTGCGTGCTGGCGCTGCTTGTCGCGCGCACCCTGGGAAGAGTGCGCTGTGGGCGCCGGTGTGGGCGTCTTGGAGGTTGCAGCGCCGCCCGTGGGTGGCACAACGACACTCCTGGAGGGCTCTGCGCCGCCTGCGGGGGGCCCGGCTCCGTCTTTGGATTTGGCGGTGTGCCGCTGGCGCACGAACGACGCCGCTCGCCATGCTCTAACTGCCAGAGCGATGCTAGTGCTCGCGGACTGCGGCCCGGGTCCTGTCCGCGACCGGCCCGCTGCTCACCCGCACTGGCACGGGCCGTTCGGCTCCCGACGAGCCGATCGCCGTGATCGTCTTCTTCTTGGGAGCCATGGCGATGAGGAACTGCTAGGCTAACTACTAGACCAGATTCTCACAATTGCGCCCCCTACCTGGCGCGCCAAAGATGTCGGTGGAAAATGACACCTATGGGATCACAAGAATCCCTACTATGATTGCCGGGGCGCGGGGTTGTGAGAAGAGCAGGATTAGCAGTCAACACAGGGGTCGTTTACCCAGGTTCGGGCTGCGAGGATGCCTAATACCCTAGTCCTGCTTTGGTGTATATTTGAGATAGTTCTTGAGCTCTCGAACTAGCTATGGTGGCTGCGTAGTTCCAAAGAGCCGAATCCCTCTCCAGTATGCCATGGGCCTCCTTTTATAGTTGAAAGGGGCTGCCACAATGGCACATAGGAGGTGGAAAGGCCTACAGTGCTGCGAGCTTATCGCCCGTATTACAGGGCAAGACGCATTTAATGTGTAGCTTAGGTGTCCCGTAGCTTTATCGGGGACAGGAACGAGGCCCGTCCCGTCCGTCGCCGCTCCTCCTCACTTCGACACGCGCCCTGGCCGGTGATGCATGCGGTGCCATGTAGGCAGGCAGGCAGCTGAGGTGGCGCGGTGGTAGGGTCTTCACGAATATCTGCATGCCGCCACGCAGGCGCTTGCTGAGTTGGCTTGGGAGCCGCACGTCGCCACGCAGGTGCCTGCCCAGCTGGTCGGGCTGGCAGCTGCATGCTAATGGTGGTGGAAACTTGGCTGGTGCGGGCCTGGCAGTGACCCCGCTGATGTCCTCGGCAAGGGCCTTGCCGGGGGCCCGGCAAGGGTCTTGCCGTGGCGTGCAGTCGTCCCCGAGAAGGGTCTTGCCTGGGGTCTTGTGGCTTTCCTCGGCAAGAGTCTTGCCGAGGATCGTTGTCTTCCAATCCTCTTCTGATCTTATATGCTTATGATCTTTGACAAAGATCTGCATGCCACCACGGAGGTGCCTCCCGAGCCCTGGTCCAACCGTGGTCGGTTGGGTTGGCATTCGTGGGCTCAAGGGCGGCTCGCTCTGTTGGTGTTGGGCGAGTTGCCCCGACAAGGCTCTTGCCGGGGCCGTGGAGGCTGCCCCCGGCAAGGGCCTTGCCGGGGGAGTCCTCCTCGCCCTCTTGCTCTTTGTTGTTGCTGGTCTTGGCGTCGCCTCTGATTGTCTTGCACCTTTGGCTTCTCTCCGGCTCCCCTTCTCTGCCTTGCTTAGTGTGGCCGCGGCGCGCGGCTCTGACTGCCCGTGCACAAGTAAAGGGGTACAAAAGAGTGCCCCTACTTTTGTACACGGACAAGAGCTATAAGTTTATGAAAGCTCAAAAAGAAACTAAGTGAGTGTGCATCCAACTCGCTTGCTCATGAAGACCTAGGGAAATTTGAGGAAGCCCATCATTGGAATATACAAGCCAAGTTCTATAATGAAAAATTCCCACTAGTATGTGAAAGTGACAACATAGGAGACTCTCAATCATGAAGATCATGGTGCTACTTTGAAGCACAAGTGCGGAAAAGGATAGTAACATTGTCCCTTCTCTCTTTTCTCTCTCTTTTTTTTGGTGGGCTTCTTTGGCCTCTTTTATTTTTTGTACAGTCCGGAGACTCATCCCAACTTGTGAGGGAATCATATCTTCCATCATCCTTTCCTCACATGGGACAATGCTCTAATAATGATGATCATCACACTTCTATTTACTTACAACTCAAGACTTACAACTCGATACTTAGAACAAAATATGACTCTATATGAATGCCTACGGCGGTGTACCGGGATGTGCAATGATCTAGCGTAGCAAATGACATCAAAAAACGGAAAGCCATGTAAACATCATGCTAGCTATCTTACGATCATGCTACGGAATATGACAATGATGGTGCGTGTCATAATAAAACAGAACTGTGGAAGTTGCATGGCAATATATCTCGGAATGGCTATGGAAATGCCATAATAGGTAGGTATGGTGGCTATTTTGAGGAAGGTATATGGTGGGTGCAAGGCACCGGCGAAAGTTGCACGGTACTAGAGAGGCTAGCAATGGTGGAAGGGTGAGAGTATGTATATTCCATGGACTCAACATTAGTCATAAAGAACTCACATACTTATTGCAAAAAACTATTAGTCATTGAAACAAAGTACTACGCTCATGCTCCTAGGGGATAGATTGGTAGGAAAAGACCATCGCTCGTCCCCGACCGCCACTCATAAGGAAGACAATCAATAAATAAATCATGCTCTGACTTCATCACATAATGTTTCACCATACGTGCATGCTACTAGAATCACAAACTTTAACACAAATATTTCTACCAATCCACAATTACTC
The DNA here is from genome assembly GCF_018294505.1 of Triticum aestivum. Taxonomy (NCBI): domain Eukaryota; kingdom Viridiplantae; phylum Streptophyta; class Magnoliopsida; order Poales; family Poaceae; genus Triticum; species Triticum aestivum. The sequence goes on along the minus strand of NC_057796.1, from coordinate 118,494,785 downwards.
ACTAGCATGACTCTAATATTACCATCTTTATATCTCAAAACAATCATAAGGAATCAAACTTCACATAGTATTCAATGCACTTTATATGAAAGTTTTTATTGTGTCCCTCTTCGATGCCCATCATATTAGGACTAAATTCATAAACCAAAGCAAATTACCATGTTGTTTAGAGAGACTCTCAAAATAATATAAGTGAAGCACGAGAGTTCAACAATTTCTATAAAATAAAACCACCGCCGTGCTCTAAAAAGATATAAGTGAAGCACTAGAGCAAAATTGCCTAGCTCAAAAGATATAAGTGAAGCACATAGAGTATTCTAATAAATCCATGATTCATGTGTGTCCCTCTCAAAAGGTGTGTACAACAAGGATGATTGTGACAAACTAAAAGCAAAGACTCATATCATACAAGACGCTCCAAGCAAAACACATATCATGTGGTGAATAAAAAATAGCCTCAAGTAAATTTACCGATAGACGAAGACGAAAGAGGGGATGCCATCTGGGGCATCCCTAAGCTTAGGCTCTTGGTTGTCCTTGAATATTACCTTGTGGTGCCTTGGGCATCCCCAATCTTAGGCTCTTGCCACTCCTTATTCGATAGTCCATCAAATCTTTACCCAAAACTTGAAAACTTCACAACACAAAACTCATGAGATCCGTTAGTATAAGAAAATAAATCACCACTTTTGGTACTGTTGTGAACTCATTCTTTATTTATATTGATATAATATATACTGTATTAAATTGGTCAATGTAATACTCTTAATTAATGATATGTACCATCATCAGACACCAAGATCTCATCTATGCCTCTACGATATTAGTTTATGTAAAATACATGATTTTATTTTAGAACTTCATTAATTAATTGAACTTCTAGACAATCTACCGTTTTGGAGGCACTTCAAGACAACATGTTAGTGAACTCAGGCGGAGACTAAAGCAAGTAAGATTTTGTAGATGATATATTTAAAATGGATGAAAGGGATCAGTGACTACGAAAAATTCTGACGAGATATAAGTCACTTTCAGGCTACATGTAAGTTTGCACTCTGTCTTCTTGCTCATTTGGGCAAGTTTCATGGGAAACTTAATTTAGGAAAAATATACAAATAATTATTTGTTTGTTGCATAGTATTGCATCTCGTGGTAAAAGTTAGAATGTACTTTGATGCAGGATTTCAGCTGTCAGATTTCCATAAATCTAAATTTTCTGTTGTGCGATTTGCAGCAGTTATTTTAATTAGATTTATTTTGCCTGACTGCATGATTTGTAATCTAATTATGTTTGCGGATGAGGAACATGATGCTTAGAAAACAAATTCTCTATTAGGATGTAACGATGAGTGATGCAACTTGGTATGATGCTCAATTAGGTGGATGGCACATCAATGGTGGGGGTAGGCATGGGCACGTCAAATACGGAATAGGAAAAAGTGTGTATATGATGGTGAAGTGACGGGGAAGGCAGAAGCTAGCGAAGACACAACAATCTCGGAGCAAGAGGAGTCATCGAGCTGGAATGGAAGAGGATATGGAGGGGATGGGAGCCATTGTAGAAATTTAGCGGATTAGGAAATGGCATGAACATGATGGCAAAAACAATGCGTGAGCAAATAACAAAACAATGGTGCAGCCAAATGAGACGATGTCAAATGGTGGCTGAGGCGGTAGGAATCATGGCGGAATTGTACGGGAATAGTAAAAGTTATGCACATGACAATGTGATGATTACATGTTGACTTCAGAGAATCCGATGAGCAGACAAACATTGAGAATTACACCCTGTATATTCTTAATATATGATATGAGGATGGAGAATAACGTGTGTTACATAGATGATGACAGTTAAATGAAACATTTTGTAATTAATGATTACATTGGTTTATTGTTCTGTACCAACATATTTATACTAACCTTGTAATAGCTAATGTCAATGCTAGAGCACGGTCTAATGAAGGGAAGATTACTAATAGAATAATAAATTATTTATCAAGAGAAGAAAACAATTAAACAGTTAAAGAATTGGTACCTTGTGTTTCCGTTTTGAACATGCATGGATGTGAGTATATATGTATCCTACTTTTTATACCTTGTGTTTATGTTTTCCCTCAAATTCTGTCAAAGATATATATCCTTAGTGCCGTATTTCAATTTTATAATCCTTACTTTCTGATACACATATAAAAACATATTGTGCTATGACTTACGAGGTTTGACGTCGGCGACTGGATAACTCTAGGAAGCTGTGAAAATTCATGTATACAGAACAACAATGTATGTTTTCCACCAAACTCACTTTCGTGCGTCCATTCTAGATTGGCCAAATGGAGGATTTATCATACTTGATTGCCCCTACCGGCAAGTATTCATATCAAGAGTTCAAGACTTGTTGGGGGTTCCACGCAATGCACGCACAAAGAGGTAGAACTTCTTTGCTTCCCCCACCATCTCTACAATAATATGGCAAGCATGTGCAAAAAGAAGGATCTGATGGTCTACTTAAGGGCTCATAGGCATGAAGGGTTGCTTATCTCTACAATAATATACGTGTTTATCTGGTAAATATTCGTCTGTCAGGCAATAAAAATTGTATGGTTACAAGTTCAGCAACAACAATGTGTTGATATTGTGTGAGAATATCTTAATCGCATCAAGTAGATGTTAATTCGTAACAAAATATTAGTTGGATCATTGTTGTCTATGTAATTATGTATACATCATCAAATTACCTTTTTTCATCTTATACTGCAAGTGGAGTGGATTTCAGTTATTACCGGATTGTTACTGCCTATCTGTTCTATGCATGTGAATTTTAACATGCATTAAGTTTATATATAACTCCGGAAAAATATTTCAAAAGCCCGTGGCAACGCACGGGCATTCTACTAGTATCTACTGTATTCAAACTTCTCCATGGTTCATAACCCCCAATACCACCCATAGATTCATCAAAATAAGCAAACAACACATCGAAAACAGAATCTGTCAAAAGCAGAACAGTCTGTAGCAATCTGTAAACTCCGAATACTTCTGTAACTCCGAAAATTCTGAAAAATTAGGAAAACATAGGCAATTTGTATATAAATCTTGTACAAAAAGAATCAGTATTTTATCTCGCTTCTGTTAAAAATGAAAATTATTTTACTGGGCGCAAAAGTTTCTGTTTTTAAGCAAGATCAAATCAACTATCATCGTAAGCCATCCCAAAGGTCTTGCTTGGCTCAAACACTAATTAAAACATTAAAACACATCTAACTAGAGGCTAGATGAAAATTTTATTGAAAACAAGAACCAAAAAAGAAAGAACAAAAATAAAATTGGGTTGCCTCCCAACAAGCGCTATTGTTTAACGCCCTTTTTTAGGCATAAAAACATAAATCTAGGTATTGTCATCTTTGGTATGCAGTCCATAAGTAGCTCTCATAATAGATTCATATGTAAACTTAATTTTATTTCTAGGAAAGTGTTCCATGCCCTTCCTTAATGGAAACTGAAATCTAATGTTTCCTTCTTTCATATCAATAATTGCACCAATTGTTCTAAGGAAAGGTCTACCAAGAATAATAGGACATGTAGGATTGCAATCTATATCAAGAACAATGAAATCTGCGGGCACATAATTCCTATTTGCAACAATAAGAACATCATTAATTCTTCCCATAGGTTTCTTAATAGTGGAATCCGTAAGATGCAAATTTAAAGAACAATAATCAAATTCATGGAAACCTAACACATCACATAAAGTTTTTGAAATCGTGGAAACGCTAGCACCCAAATCACACAAAGCATGGCACTCATAATCTTTAATCTTAATCTTAATAGTAGGTTCCCACTCGTCATAAAGTTTTCTAGGGGTGAAACTTCCAATTCAAGCTTTTCTTCAAAAGATTTCATCATAGCATCAACAATATGTTTAGTAAAAGCTTTAGTTTGATTATAAGCATGAGGAGAATTCTACATGGATTGCAACAAGGAAATACAATCTACAAAAGAACAATTATCATAATTAAAATCCTTGAAATCCAAAAGAGTGGGTTCATCACTACTTAAAGTTTTGACCTCTCCAATCCCACTTTTATCAATTTTTGCATCAAGATCTATAAACTCCAAATTATTGGGATGCCTTTTAACTAAAGTTGACTCATCTCTAGTCCCATAATTATCAAGATTTAAATTATAAAACAAAGATTCAATATGAGTCACATCAACCACTTTAAGATCTTCATCATTATTTTCGCAAAAACTAGAAGAACATGCTTTTACAAACCAACCTCGCTTAGCACGCATCTTAGCGGTTCTTTCTTTGCACTCATCAATGGAAATTCTCATAGCTTTCAGAGATTCATTAATATCATGCTTGGGTGGAATAGATCTAATTTTCGAAGAATCAATCTCAAGAGAAATTCTATCCATGTCCCTAGCCAAATCATCAGCCTTAAGCAATTTTTCTTCAACCAAAGCATTGAAATTCTTTTGAGAACTAGTAAATTCTTTAATATTGTTCTCAAGATCAGAGGGCATATTATTATAATTTCCATAAGAATTGTTGTGGGAATTACCATAATTATTAGAGGAATTACTAGGAAACGGCCTAGGATTAATATTACCTCTATACGCGTTGTTACCAAAATTGTTCCTACCAACAAAATTCACATCCATAGATTCATTATTTTCTCAATAAAAGTAGACAAAGGCATATCATTAGGATCAATAGTGTCGGTGTACAAAAGTAGGGGCACTTCTGTACCCCTTTAGTTGTGCACGGGCAGTTGAAGCCACACCTGCGGCCGGGCTTGGTGGGGCGGAGGGAGGAAAGGTACAAGGCTGCCGAGGCAGCACTCAAGCTAGAAGCATAAAGAGAAAAGGGGCAAGGTGGATTCCCCCCGGCAAGACCCTTGCCGGGGTGGTCTGCACAGCACCAGCAAGAGCCTTGCCGGGGCGACTTGCCCAACACCAGCAAGGCTGCCACCCTTGAGCCTGAGAGTCCTGACACCATCGACAAACATCAAGACCAAGGCTCGGGGGCGCCTGCGTGGTGGCATGCAGATCTTTGTGAAGACCAAAGGCCTGCAAATCTAGATGGGAACTAGAAGACGAAGACCCCCGGCGAGATCCTTGTTGGGGACAGACGAAGGCCCCCGGCAAGATCCTTGCCGGCACGGCCACAAGACCCCGGCAAGACCCTTGCCGGGACCCTGGCAAGGCCCTTGCCGGGGACATCTACGGGGCCACAACCAGGCCCGCACCTACCAAGGTTCCGCTGTCCCATGGCCGTTCTGACGCGGCAACCAGCCTGCCAAACTAGGCACGCACTTATGTGGCAGCAAGCAACCTCTAGGCCAACCAGTCAAGCACCTGCGTGGTGGCATGCAGATCTTCGTGAAGACCCTGCCACCGCACCAGCGCAGTAGCCAGCCAACCAACGTGGCGCTGCATTCCTCGTCATCTTGGACGCGCGTCGAAGCAAGGCGAGGCGGCGACGGACGGGACGAGCTTCGTTGCCGTCCCCGATAAAGCAAGAGGAAACGTAAGAGGCGCATTAAATGCGTTTGTCCTATGGTGCCAGACTATAGACTTGTACTCTATACATACTTTCCACCTCCTGTGTGCCACTGTGGCAACCCCTTTGACGTATAGAAGGAGGCCCGAGGCGTACTGAGGAAGGGGTCGGACTTTTTGGACCAGGCATGCACCACAGCTAGTTCAAGAGCTCAAGAACACCAAATATACACCAAAGCAGGACTAGGGTATTACGCATCGTTTGTGGCCTGAACCTGGATAAAATTCCCCCGCGTTGATCTTCTAAACCCGCTCTTTGCGCAGCTCCGTGCCCCGCCAACCGTAGTAGGGTTTCCCTGTGATCCCATAGGTGTCGTTCCCCCGACATCTTTGGCGCGCCAGGTAGGGGGCGCATGCTGTGAAATCTGGTTTTGAAGCCAACACATCGACTCCCTCAAGGGGATAGCTCGAGAGAAGAAGGCGACGTCGATCAGCCACACTCTGGTGCCATCCGCAGCTGCAACAACCATCCGCATGGCAATGGAAAAGCTAAGTCACGCAAAACTTTGAGCAATTTCTTTTTATATATAAGGTTATTCTCCTCGAAAGATCTTGCTCCTTGTATGGAAAACCTGCACACAAGGGAACCCTTCCGTTATTGGCAATGCCCTTGTTTTGTTTCGAGTCCGCTCAACAGTTCAAGCGGCTGCGCTGAGAACGGCAAGGTGGCTTGCCCGACAGCAAGCGCCCCCCCCGGCAGGCTGCTAAGGATCCGTTCCTCAAAGCACCATAGCATGGGTTTACATGCCGGCAAACCTATCCAACTAGGCGTAGGGTGTGTACATACAAGGAAAGATCGAATAGGAAGATAGCACGCATCATTTCAAAGTACTACAGAGTTATATTACATCAATAGTTGCTCCAGTTCTAACTTAAGATAAAATTGTCTTGGTCATGAACTCGCAGCGGCGATGAGAAACGGGGTGCCTAGTCCCGGCGCTGGCCCTCCACCCTCTTGACTCCGTCGACGCAGCTGATGATGGGCTCGATACGCTCTTCGAGCACCGTGAGGTCCGCATCCTTCGGTAAGCTCTCTAGCGCGTTGGCGAAGTCGACGCTAGGGTTCCAGAATGCCACCTTGGTGAGCACCTTGGTCAGGGCGCCCCGGCAGAGCCTTCGGGCCTCGTTGGCCAGATAAGCTGCTTGATTGGAGCGGAGCTGCTCCAGGGCATCGAGGATGCGCTCGAAGAACAAGGTCAGCCTGGCGTTGGGGCTTACATTCACCTCCTCGGAGAACCTGACGTCTGGCATGCCCATGACGGCAAGCTGGGTGGTGAGTTTCCCCGCGACGACGACGAGGCGGCCGATCCAGAGGTTTACGCTCTTCACGTAGTCCTCATGGGCGGTGGCGTCATCACTCCGCAGCTGCCTCTCGTCCTCCAGGGCCTTGTTCAGGGTCTCCTCGCGGGCCCTGGCCTCCGAAAGCATCCCCTCCAAGCCGTCCAGTTTCAGCTTCAGATTGTTGATGGAGTCGTTGGCCTCAGAGAGTAGCTTGGCCTTGTCAGAGATGGCGACCTGCGAATCCGCCAGGGTGTGGTTGGTTGTGTCCCTCTCCTCCGTCAGCTCCAAGATCTCCTTTTTCAGCCCATCCCGCTCCCAGCTCCAGCTTCTCCACCTTGCCGGCGTGGTCCAGAGCCAGAGCATCAAGTGCCTCCTTGTGCTTCTGCTCCAGCTCCTGGGTCCGCTGTGTGACGATCTTCTCGATTTCCTCGTCCTTGTCGTGGAGCATGGCAGCAAGTGCCTGCTTGCAAGCAATGAGGTCTTCCTCCTGGCTGTCTAGCAGAGCCTGTTGCTGCAGCCGGGCAGCTTCGTCCTTGGCGGCCTACTCTTTCGCTGCCTCTTGGGCCTTCTCGATATCGGCCTGCTTCAGGATGAGCTCCCGCTTGTGCTCATCCTGCTCACCTTGGGCAGCCCTCAGTTCCTCCCGAGCCTCGCCAAACCAGACCTGCGTCTGAGCGATGCGCTCCTCAATTCCTCCTCCGCCTTGTCCACCGCCGCCATCCTGGATTTCACTTTGTCTTGGCGGGCACGATGGACCGCCTGGAGCTTCTGGAATGTAGCGACCAGACCTCAAATGGTCTGTCTGCTGTGCACCAGTGTCATCCCTGGATCAGTAATGCTGACACGCACAGTACAAATGGAGGATTTATAACAGAGTAGCAATCACACACTTATTACATCGAATATCTCCAAAGAGAATAAGTATGATAAATATGGCTTAAGGCCATCTAATAACGATAACAGCGGAAGACTTGGAAGATAAGTGAGTCCATCAACTCCAGCGGCATCACTGAGTATAAGACCATGACCTAAGGCACCTTACTCGTCGTCTGAAAAGTCTGCCACATGAAACGTTGCAGCCCGAAAACGGGTCAGCACATAGAATATGCTGGCAATGTAACACATAGAGAATAATGAACAATAATAATGCTATACTACATGCATATATGGCTGGTGGAAAGCTCTATGGTTACAATTTTGCAAAAAGCCAATTTTATCCTACTTCAAAGGAATAAATTTTATTTAACTATCATGGTGGTTGTGAAACATTGAGATGGTTGACAGCATCCCAATCCCAATTAAATGTCATCAATAACCCAACAAAATTAATTAGAAGTAACATAGTGATGAGATTCACATGATAATCCAAGTACTAGATACTCAAGTTGTCCATAACCGGGGACACGGCTAACCATGATTAGTTTGTACACTCTGCAGAGGTTTGTGCACTTTTCCCCACAAGACTCGATCTCCTCCGTTGGATTTCTCGCACTACATGGTGTTTGAGAAACGGATGACCGAGACACAGTCTTTCAGAAGTGTTTGCACCTTACGTATGGGTAGACAGTTACACCTACTTTCCCCTACATCTGCTAGTCTACCACTGTAAGAGTTCACACAACTTAGTCAACTATGCTAGAGCCCATAATAGCTTGCGGCTGCACACGAAAGTTTCTAGCATGAATAATCTCATGATCCCTTTGAACCTGGGTGGCGGTCCAAAAGAAAAACAGGCAATCCTGGAATACCCAGGTACCTCAATCCACCCAGATGTGAGTTTTAGTTGCCACCTTAAGTAAACCATTAATTAACAATCTCACATCTGTCATGGAAATCTCTCAAACCCAATCCACGTCTACGAGCATAGCATGGCAATATAAGCAAACGTAGAAGTAACTCCCAAGGGTTTGAAAGTAAAACAGGTAATAGGTACTACCTCAACTACTTCCCAATACCCACAATTTAATTAGATCCTAGTCATGCAATTGTTTGAGGAATAGATCTAATGCAATAAAACTGGGTATGGAAAGGTATGATCAAAGTGTTACTTGCCTTGCTGATGATCCGCAAAACCTAGCGATTCGAAGTAACAAGCGGCACACTCCGGGTACTCTATCGCAAACAAACAAGCATACAACCAGTACTCATCTAATGCACAGGTAAAACTCGAATGAAAGATCCAACCAGAAAGTTCAACTTAAGAACTCTGGTTTGCAAAAAGAATCAACTCGAAAGAAGCAACGAAAGTCAAACTGCGAAAGAAACATGCTTCGTTTACTAATCTGGATCTAGGTCAAATTTTACTGTAGCAAAAACTTATTTGAGTAGGTTAAACGGAAAGAGAATTTCGAGACGAAACTCTAGGCACTTGAATCGCCTGATTCCGATAAACGAGCGAGAAGTTAAACAGAAACGAAGATTCGATCAGAAATCGAATCTGAGAAAATAACGGAAAAATCTGATGAAAAAGAAAAACAGACGAACGGTTAAAGAACGGACGTTCGTTAACAGAGAAAAACCGACGAACGCGTTCGTTAAAACGAACGGTTCGGTGAACGCTCGCAAAATAATAAAACCGAAAAAAAACGATCTAGGGTTTTTTTTAAAACGAAGGGTTTTTTTAACAAAAACCGGCAACGAACGAGGCGAGGCAGTACCTCGTCGGGGGCGGCTCCGGCGGGGCTCCGGCGAGGACGGCGAGGGCGGCGGGGTGCGGGGTGCTCGGGGAGGGCGAGGGGCGGCGAGGGGGCGGCGGCGGCTCCCGTGCGGGCGGCGGCGGCGGGCAAGGCGGGCGGCGGCGGGGTGAGAGAGAGAGGGGGGCGGGGGTATATAAAGGGGGGGAAAGCTCGGCTTGGAGGAGGGGGCAAGCTCCGGCGGCGGCTCGGTCCCGTGTCCATGGAGGACACGGCGCGGCGGCGTCCCGTGCGCGGAGAGGAGAGAGGCGCGGGGTGGGCCCGGCCCGGCGGGCGCGCGCATTTTTTTTTAAATACGTTCCGCGGAAAAATTCATAGAAAAATAAATAGAAGTCAAAAAATATATAATAAATTTTCCCCGTCTAGTTAGAAAATCTAGAATAGGGTGAACATTGTTTTAACACAAAATAAATATTTTGAAAACATGCAATATTTTTAATGCAATAAAAATTGCAAATAAAATCCGAATAAATTCCAATAAATGATTTTAACATTTTTCCTCCAGTATTTCAATTGTTTTGGAGAAGTCATATTTTCTCCTCTCGTTTATTTTTAAAATGAAATATTTTTCCGGAGAGAAAATAATTAAAACCAAAATCCTCGTCTTATTATTTGATGAAAATCAAATATGAAAATTCGAGAAAATCCCCAACTCTCTCCGAGGGTCCTTGAGTTGCTTAGGATTTATCGAGGATTTGTCAAAATGCAATAAAATATGATATGCAATGATGATCTATGTATAACATACCAAATTGAAAATTTGGGATGTTACATGGAAGTTGGCGCCCATGGCTCGGAGAAGCTGCTCCTCTTGGGAACCGCCGCCGCCGGTGCTTGGTTCATCAACAACTTGGAGCCCGGCGGTGGCGAGCGCCTCATCATCAAACGCCTCCCCTTCGGCTGGTGCTCTGGTGCTTGCCATCCCTGGGAGGCGGACGAACAGGTTGTCTCCCACCCTCAGGTACTTCCCGGGGCGGGGGCTGTGGGGAAGGAAGGTTGGTCGTTGGCCACCTCCTCATCGGTGGACTCCTTGGCGGCCTCCTCGGCAACGGCCTCCTCGGGCTCCCCGGCAGGCCCACTTGCCGGCCTCCCCAGCAGCAGGCTCATCGGTCTCCCTGGCAAGCCCCTTGGCGGCCTCCTCGGCGACAGACTTGGCGGCTTCCCCAACCGTGATCTTGGCGGCCTCAGCTTTGGCATCCTTGGCGACCTCTTCGATGACGATGTCGATATCTTCCTGGTCCGTCGAGGGAGGATCTGGAAACCAGAAAGGAAGATGAAACGAGACCAAAATCAAGGTTCAAAGAAAAAAATAGGGACGGGAGGCAGGCCGCTTACCCGTGCCAAGTTGAGAAGAAGTGGTTCCCTCCCCGCCAATGTTCATGGCCAGGACGGAGCCGCTAGCACCCAAGCTCGACTCCTCTTCTTCCGTGCGCGTGGGCTCGACGGTGGATTCCCTTGCCAGAGACGCTCCTCCGGGCGGTGTGGTCGATGGGGGCGGCGTGTTGGGGGCGGTCCTCAGCGGCTCCTCCTGTTGCCGCTCTCCTCCTACAAACCTGGCAAGGTCAGCACCAAGGATTCATGCCCCAACGCACACCAATGAGGAGTAAGTAATGAACTCACGCTGGGGGCTGAAGCGGGGGCTGCGTCGAGGGCTGTTGTCCGGGCTGATCTCACCAGCACCGGCGTGCGCGGGGTGCTCGCCGGGGGCTTGTCGCCCTTTGAAGCCTTGGACCTCTTTGCCGCACTCTGGGCCAGTGTCTCCGTGTCACTGCAAGGATAAGATCATGTCAAGGAAGATGGCACAGGCTGGGGGTCAAAAATGATGAAGGGAGAAGTGCTTACTCGTCCTCCTCCTCTGGCCTCCTCTTCCTCTTCGGGCTGAAGGACCCGAGGTCAAAATCGGCCTCCAAAGTGTCGTCCGAAGGAGGAGGAGAAGGGGAGGGGGTCCTGCGCCGCTTGGACAAGGAAGAGGCAGCGGCCGTTGCCTTCTTCGCTACCGCGGCCCTCGTCTGGCGCACAGGCTGCGCCTAGGACTTTTGGCGCTACGTGGTCCTGCCGGGCCGGACCGGCTCGCCAGAGCTAGCCTGCCGCAGGACGCGTTTCCTCCCCGGGGCCGAAGAGCCATCCGCCTCAGTCTCCTCTTTGGCCGACTCCTCGACCGCTTCCTCGACAAGGGGGGCCCCGGCGCCGCCGCCGCTGGCTTCCCTGGAGACCCCGCCCACTCGGCGAGCTCTTTCTCTTCTGCGGCCGTGTCGGCCTCATCCTCCATGGTGCCAACGCTGCCGGCCTCCTTGGCAAGTGCCACCTCCTCCGCCCTGGCAGCGCTGCACGCCAGTTCTTCCTTGGTGGTGTCGAGGACGAGCAGTGGCTCATCACGAACATACCTCTCTGACATGTTGTCGAAGAAGGCCTGCACCCGCTCCGCCCCTGGCTCGCCCCATGTTGGATCAAGGCCATACGCGTTGAAGTCCAGCATCATGGCGATGATGGCAGTCTGGCAAGAGTTTTTGCTCAAGGGGACCACTCCCGCTGGCAACCCAAACAGAGACCTGCCGGCCTTGACGGCCTTGCCGGCCTTCTCGGCCTTGCCAGTCCTCTTGAAGCCGCCGGCCTCGTCAACCTTGAGCTGAAAAAGCCTCTGGCAAAGATGAGCATGCTGCAGCACCGTAAAATTATGTTTTAGGCCGGGGCGGAGCCTCATGATGTCGGTCGCGTTCCTGAAGTCCCAGGCCGGCCTCTCCTTGTTGTGTTGTGGGGCAATCCGGCGGCGGATAAAATCAGCCCCAATCATCTAGAGGGTGAGCCTGGCCAAAGTGAGGCGATGGATCCTGGTGGTGGCGACCATGAGCTTCTTGTCGTTGGCGTCGAGATCGCTCCAGTCCTTGCCGTGGACCGGCGGCCTCCGACGGACCAGGCAAAACTCCTGCGGATCTGCCTCCTCGACCCAGCACCACCGGCCCCGCCATTCGTCCCACCTCTCCTTCTGGGCACCCACCGGGTACGTGCCCCTGCTCTGGGTCCTCGGGATCCAGGTGATGCAGCCAGAGATGCCACCCCCTGGCTGGATCCGAGGGGTGAAGTAATGGCGGAAGAGCGCCGTGCTGGGGAGCACTCCGGCGAAGCCCTCGCAAAGATGGGCGAAGAAGGCCATACACGCCACGGCATTTGGCGTGAAATCCAGAAGGTGGAAGCCGTAGGTGTGCATGATGTCATTGAAGAAATCTGAGAAAGGGGGCAGAGCCCGCAGGAGAAATAATTGACAAAGAAGGGATACCGGTCTGGACCGGCCTCGGTGAAGGCGGCAGGGATGATGCGCGTGGGATGCCCCGACGTCTCCCTTCCCCACAGGGGCCTGAACATGTCCCTAAGGGTGAGCGCATCGACCGTCGAGGTAAAGAGGGCACGCTATGTCTGAAGCTCCACCAACTCGCTCTCCGGCGCCTCCTTCCCTCCGTCGTCTTTGGCCGCTCCCTTGCCCTTGCTTGTCTTGGGCGCCATTGCGACTGGGAGGGGATGAAGGATCAAGGGCAATGGGGGCGCGGCGGCGGCGAAGCAGAGGCGGGAGCTTCGATTTGCGCTTGAGGAAGAAGAAGAGGACAGCGCTTCCAAGATTGGAAAGGGCGCGGGGGGTAAATGAGAAGCGCCCCTGCGGTTTGCTCTTTTTATGGGGAAAACGCGGGCCGCCTCTTTACTATTCACCGCGAGGTGACGCAAGCGTGTTGCGGCCACTCCACGCACGACCCCCACGTCACGCACTCAATGCGGATCGTGGGGGAGCGCAACTGGCGAGGGAGTTACCACAGTTAAAACTCTGCCACGCATGCCCGCGCACTGTTCCGGGCCCGGCCCAATAACCCTTCGCGCTTATATGTGGCCCAGGCTCGGGGGCTCCTATCGGTGTACAAAAGTAGGGGCACTTCTGTACCCCTTTACTTGTGCACGGGCAGTTGAAGCCACACCTGCGGCCGGGCTTGGCGGGGCGGAGGGAGGAAAGGTACAAGGCTGCCGAGGCAGCACTCAAGCCAGAAGCATAAAGAGCAAAGGGGCAAGGTGGATTCCCCCCCCCCAGCAAGACCCTTGCCGGGGCAGCCTGCACAGCACTAGCAAGAGCCTTGCCGGGGCGACTTGCCCAACACCAGCAAGGCCACCACCCTTGAGCCTAAGAGTCTTGACACCATCGACAAACATCAAGACCAAGGCTCGGGGGCGCCTGCGTGGTGGCATGCAAATCTTTGTGAAGACCAAAGGCCTGCAAATCTAGATGGAAAACAGAAGACGAAGACCCCCAGCGAGATCCTTTCCGGGGACAGACGAAGGCCCCCGGCAAGATCCTTGTCGGGACGGCCACAAGACCCTGGCAAGACCCTTGCGGGGACCCCGGCAAGGCCCTTGCCAGGGACATCTGCGGGGCCACAACCAGGCCCGCACCTACCAAGGTTCCGCTGTCCCATGGCTGTTTTGACGCAGCAACCAGCCTGCCAAACTAGGCACGCACTTACGTGGCAGCAAGCAACTTCTAGGCCAACCAGTCAAGCACCTACGTGGTGGCATGCATATCTTCGTGAAGACCCTGCCACCGCACCAGCGCAGCAGCCAGCCAGCCAGCGTGGTGCTGCATGCCTCGTCAGCTTGGACGTGCGTCGAAGCAAGGCGAGGTGGCGACGGACGGGACGAGCTTCATTACCGTCCCCGATAAAGCAAGACCATTAAATGCGTTTGTCCTATGATGACAGGCGATAGACTTGTACTCTGTACATACTTTCCATCTCCTGTGTGCCACTTTGGCAACCCCTTTGACGTATAAAAGGAGGCCGGATGCGTACTAAGGAAGGGGTCAGACTTTTTGGACTAGGCATGCACCACAGCTAGTTCAAGAGCTCAAGAACACCAAATATACACCAAAGCGGGACTAGGGTATTATGCATCGTTTGCGGCCGGAACCTGGATAAAATTCTCCCGCGTTGATCTTCTAAACCCGCTCTTTGCGCAGCTCCGTGCCCCGCGAACCGTAGTTGGGATTCCATGTGATCCCACAGGTGCCGTTCCCCCGACAAATAGGAGCACTCTTACTAGCAAACAATTTCATAAGTTCATCCATCTTTCCACTCAAAACATTAATCCCTTCAATCGCATGCACTTTTTTACTAGTAGAAGATCTTTCGGTATGCCATTGAGAATAATTAACCATAATATTATCTAGGAGTTTAGTAGCTTCTCCTAAAGTAATTTACATAAAAGTACCTCCCGCGGCCGAATCTAAAAGATTTCTAGAAGCAAAATTCAATCCGGCATAAAATTTTTGTATGATCATCCACAAATTTAAACCATGAGTAGGGCAATTTCGTATCATCAATTTCATCCTCTCCCAAGATTGTGAAACATGTTAATGATCAAATTGCTTAAAATTCATAATATCGTTCCTAAGGGAGATGATCTTAGCGGGAGGAAAATACTTGGAAATAAAAGCATCTTTACACTTATTCCATTAATCAATACTATTTTTAGGCAAAGATGAAAACCAAGTTTTAGCACAATCTCATAGTGAGAACGAAATAGCTTCAATTTAACAATATCATTATCCACATCTTTCTTCTTTTGCA
Source organism: Triticum aestivum (assembly GCF_018294505.1). Taxonomy (NCBI): domain Eukaryota; kingdom Viridiplantae; phylum Streptophyta; class Magnoliopsida; order Poales; family Poaceae; genus Triticum; species Triticum aestivum. The sequence goes on along the minus strand of NC_057796.1, from coordinate 118,479,646 downwards.
TATTACACAACTCAATGAAACTATTTAGATGGGATGCGGCATCTTCACTAGGAAGGCCGGAAAACTGATCTTTCATACAAGATTCAGCAAAGCGGCATTAATTTCATAAGATTCCGCACTAGTGGTGGGAGCAATCGAAATACTAATAAAATCATTATTATTAGTATTAGAAAGGTCACACAACTTGGTATTTTCTTGAGACATCATGACAAAGCAATTAATCCAACACACGAGCAAACAAAAAGTGAACGAAAAGACGAACGGAAGAAGGGCGAATAAGAAGGCAAATCTTTTTGTAATTTTCTGAAAACATTTTAGAAGTGGGGGAGAGGAAAACGAGAGGCAAATGGAAAATAATGTAATGCAAGAAATGAGTGTTTATGATGGGTGCTTGGTAGGCTTGACGTAGATCTCCCCGGCAACGGCGCCAGAAATTCTTCATGCTACTTCTTGAGCTTGCATTGGTTTTTTCCTTGAAGAGGAAAGGGTGATGCAGCAAAGTAGAGATAAGTATTTCCCTCAGTTGAGAACCAAGGTATCAATCCAGTAGGAGAAACGCGCAAGTCCCCAATATATGTACTTACACAAACAATCAAACACTTGCACCCAACGCGATAAAGGGGTTGTCAATCCCTTCATGGTCACTTGCAAAGGTGAGATCTCATAGAGATAGATATAAAAGATTACTAAAACTTAAAAGTAAATAAATTGCAGCACGGTATTTTTGGTATGTACATCTGAAAATATATGAAGGAAAATAGTAGATCGGAAACAAATATGATGGAAAATAGACCTGGGGGCCATAGGTTTCACTAAAGGCTTCTCTCTTGAAGGCAAATAATATAGTGGGTGAACAAATTACCGTCGAGAAATTGATAGAAAACTGCAAAGTTATGACGATATCCAAGGCAGTGATTATGAATATAGGCATCACGTCTGTGTCAAGTAGACTGACTCCTGCCTACATCTACTACTATTACTCCACACATCGACCGCTATCCAGCATGCATCTAGAGTATTAAGTTCATAAAGAATGGAGTAACGCCTTAAGTAAGATGACATGATGTAGAGGGATGAACTCAAGCAATATGATGAAAACCCCGTCTTTTTTTCCTCGATGGCAACAATGCAATACGTATCTCGCTACCCCCACTTTGTCACTGGGTGAAATCTGATACGTCTCCAACGTATCTACTTTTCCTAACGCTTTTCCTCTTGTTTTGGACTCTAATTTGCATGATTTGAATGAAACTAACACCGGACTGACACTGTTTTTAGCAGAACTACCATGGTGTTGTTTTTGTGCACAAATAAAGGTTCTTGGAATGGAACGAGACTTTGCGAGGAATTTTTATATCAATAAAGAGAATTTCTAGAGCCAAGAGCCACCTGATGGGGGCACCTGGGTGGTCACAACCCACCAGGGTGCGTCTGCCCCCCAGGCGCGCCCTTGTGGGTTGTCCCCGCCTGGTGGCCCCGCAGACCCTGAAACCAACGCTATAAAATCCTATTTTTCCAGAAAAAAATCAGGGAGAAAGATTTATCGTGATCCATGAGACGGAGCCACCGTCACCTCATGTTCTTCATCGAGAGGCCAGATCTGGAGTCAGTTTGGGGCTCCGGAGAGGGGGGGTCTTTGTTCTTCGTCATCACCAACCCTTCTCCATCGCCAATTCCATGATTCTCCCCACCGGGAGTGAGTAATTCCTTCATAGGCTCGTAGGTCGGTGAGGAGTTGGATGAGATTCATCATGTAATCGAGTTAGTTTTGTTAGGGCTGATCCCTAGTATTCACTATGTTCTGAGATTGATGTTGCTATGACTTTGCCATGCTTAATGCTTGTCACTTTGGCCCCGGGTGCCATGATTTTAGATCTGAACCATTTATGTTATCACCATTATGTCCATGTTCTAGATCCGATCTTGCAAGTTATAGTCACCTACTACGTGTTATGATCTGGCAACCCCGGAGTGACAATAGTCGGGACCACTCCCGGTGATGACCGTAGTTTGAGAAGTTCATGTATTCATCGTGTGTTAATGCTTTGTTCCGGTTCTCTATTAAAAGGACGCCTTAATATCCCTTAGTTTCCAATAGGACCCCGCTGCCACGGGAGGGTAGGACAAAAAATGTCATGCAAGTTCTTTCCATAAGAATGTATGACTATTTAAGGAATACATGCCTACATTATATTTATGAACTGGAGCTAGTGCCGTATCGCCCTAGGTTATAACTGTCTGATGATGAATATCATCCAACAAATCACCGATCCAATGCCTACGAATTTATCTTATATTGTTCTTGCTAAGTTACTACTACTATCGTTACTGTTGCACTTGCTACAAAATTACTGCTATCACTGTTACCGTTACTATTGTTGCTGCTACTATTATCCAAAATATCATATTACTGTGCTACTGATCACTTTGCTGCAGATAATTAATCTCCAGGTGTGGTCGAATTGACAACTCAGCTGCTAATACTTGCAAATATTCTTTGGCTCCCCTTGTGTCGAATCAATAAATTTGGGTTGAATACTCTATGCTTGAAAACTGTTGCGATCCCCTGTACTTGTGGGTTATCAAGACCTTTTTCTGGCGCCATTGTCGGGGAGCATAGCTATATTTGTTGAGTCACTTGGGATTACTATCAATTGATCACTATGAAGAATCTGAAGGATGCTAAGACTAAGATTTATCCCTCTAAGACAAGGGGAGGTAAGGAGCTGCCATCCAGGTCTGCTTTAGATTCACCTTCTGTTATAAGTAAACTTGCAACACCACCACATGCTATTAATCCTGATATGTCGCAAGTTATTGATGATGCTACTTCTTCTATGAATGACACTTATGATGATGCTAGTACCTTGCTTGATGATGATGTGCCACTTGGTGACTTTCTTGATGAACAAATTGCTAGAGTAAGACAACATGATGTTGTTGAATCTGATGATGAGCTTGAAACTGAAAATATTGAAACACCTACTAGAACTAGCTAGCCCTCCTAGATATGAATTGCCTAAGGTACCAGAAGGTTATGTTATGAATGAGGAGACAACTAGAGATATTCTTGCTTGTAAGGATAGAGATGATCTAGATAAATTATTATGCAAGTATAAAGAAAAATTTCTGAATGCTAGAATGAAATATGATCCTAAGTTTGCTACCTCACCTATCTTTATTGATGATAAGGATTATGAATTCTCTGTCGACCCAGAGTTAATTACTTTGGTTGAATATGATCCTTTCCATGGTTATGAAACTGAAACTGTTGTAGCACATCTTACTAAGTTGAATGACATAGCCACCCTTTTTACTCATGATGAGAAAACTCGCTATTACTATATTCTCAAATTATTTCTATTCTCATTAAAGGGTGATGCTAAAGCTTGGTACAATACTCTTGCTCCTGGTTGTGTCTGTCATCCCCAGGATATGATTTATTACTTCTCGGAAAAATATTTTCCTGCTCATAGGAAACAAGCTGCTTTATAAGAAATATTTAACTTTGTGCAAACTAAAGAAGAGAGTATCCCACAAGCTTGGGGGAGGCTTTGCCATTTACTTAATGCTTTGCCTGATCATCCTCTTAAGAAAAATGAAATACTTGATATCTTCTATAATGGACTAACTGATGCTTCTAGGGACTTCCTAGATAGTTGTGCTGGTTGTGTTTTCAGGGAATGAACTATTGGGCAAGCTGAAGAATTATTGAATAATATATTGAAAAATTATGATGATTTGACTCTTCCCGAACCACCACCTAAGCCCACTCCGAAGAAGAGGGGTATATTATATCTCAGTCCTGAGGATATGCAAGATGCAAAGAAATCTATGAAGGAAAAAGGTATTAAAGCTGAGAGATGTCAAAAATTTAGCTCCTATTAAAGAAATACATGGGCTTGATACACCACCACTGCCTAAGGTGGTAGAGGTGAAGTCTCTAATGAAATTCAATGATAATGAAAATCCTCACAATATGCACCCTAGCCAATGCCTTTATGAGTTTGAAAACTATATTAGCAAGCAAGATCACTTCAATGCAAATGTTATGAAACAATTGAAATATAATTCTGATATGATTGCTCGCTTGAGTGACTTGCTATATAGAATCTCAAATGATGTTAGAGGTGTGGGACAAACCCAGTTAGAACAAGTTGCTAAATCTCAAAGAGAGTTGCCTGATGAAATGAATAATAACATAAGTGACTTTGCTGTTAGAGTTGCAATTAGAGGAGGTAAAATGACTCAGGAACCACTTTATCCTGAGGGACACCCAAAAAGAATTGAACAGGATTCACGAAGGAACAACACCACTACACCTAGTTCTTCTAAAAAGAAGAAGAAAAAGAAAAATGATAGGACTTTGCATGCTTCTAGTGAGCCTGAAGTAGAAAAACCTCCTGATAATGATAATGAAGTTTCTATCTGTGATGCTGAAACTCAGTCTGGTAATGAACACTCACCTTCTGATAATGAAAAAGATAATGATGAGGTTCATGAAAATACCCAAAAAAATAGTAAAGAACCAGAAAATGATGTTGAGATAGAACCTGCAGTTGATCTTGATAACCCACAACCCAAGAACACACGATATGATAAAAGAGATTTTGTTGCTAGAAAACACGGTAAAGAAAGAGAACCGTGGGTTCAAAAACCTATGCCTTTTCCACCCAAGTCAACTAAAAAGAAAGATGATGAAGAATTTGAACGCTTTGCTGAAATGCTGAGGCCAGTCTTTTTGCGTACTCGCTTGACTGATATCTTGAAAATGCCTCCTTCTGCAAAGTACATGAAAGACATCATCACCAATAAGAGAAAAATACCGGAAGCTGGAATCTCCACCATGCTTGATAATTATACTTTTAAAGATGGAGTACCTAAAAAACTTGGAGATCCGGGAATACCAACTATACCTTGCTCCATCAAAAGAAATTATGTGAAAACTGCTTTATGTGATTTGGGAGCTGGTGTTAGTGTTATGCCTTTCTCTTTATATAAAAGACTTGACTTGAATAAACTCACACCTACTGAAATATCTTTGTAAATGGCTGACAAATCAACTGCCATACCTATCGGTATCTGTGAGGATGTGCCCGTTGTTGTTGCTAATATTATTATTTTCACTGACTTTGTTATATTTGAGATGCCCGAGGACGACAAATGTCGATTATCCTTGGTAGAACCTTCTTCAATACTGCAGGGGCTGTTATTGATTGCAATAAAAGCAAGGTCACTTTTCATATCATTGGTAATGAGCATACGGTGCACTTTCCGAACAAACAATTCCAAGTGAATGGTATTAATGTTATTGAAAAATCTCCGACAATCACTATTGGAAGTTTTCAACTACCTCTACATACTGTTAAAAAGAAATATGAAATACTTATTGTTGGGGACATTCATATCCCCGTTGAGGTAACTTAGTGATTTACGAAAGTTCTTCGGTTTCATACTAATCGAAAGTGGTTGTTAATAATACTTGATCAGCCATATTAATGGATCATTTTTAAGAGGTATGAAGTTGATGAATTTAGTGAGCACTACCTTTTGTCCCTACCTTTTGTTTTCTGTTTTTATTAGTTAAATAAAATAAAATGACATGTTTTGTCTGTTCTCTAAATTTCCCGTGCAATAAAAAATGACCCAAAAATAAAAGTTCTCAGAATGCTCTGAAAATTTAATACGATTTTTACTGATTATTTAAGAATTTTTGGTGCAAATAATATCAAAAGGAGGTGCACCAGGTGGGCACAACCCACCTGGGCGCGCCAGGACCCCCGGGCGCGCCCTTGTGGATTGTGGTCCCCACGTGGCCCCCCTCACTTATCTGTTCATCCCACATCATCACCTACCTCCAAAAAAACACCATTGCTCTCTCTCTCTCTTGTGTTCTTGCCCTCAAACCCGCGGATTTTGATCTCCTTGCTCAAAGCTCTGTTTCTGAAACTATTTCGGGGGATTGTTGCTTGGTATGTGACTCCTCCGTTTGTCCAATTAGTTTTTGCTTTAGTGGTTTATATTTTGAATAATTATCTACTCTTGGTGCTGCTGTAGATGAGCTTGCATGTTGAATTCTTAGAGTTCTAAGTAGTTTGAATGCTTGCTATGGCTTCTAGGCATTCCTATGAGTAGTCCAATTTTGCAAGGTTTTGTTGATAAATTTTTGTCATCCAAAAATTTACAGAAAATTGTACGCGAACATGATGAACCTCTTTGGAAGGAGGTCTTTGAAGAGGAGATCTTCGGAGGCATCTTCTAGTGAAAGTTCCGTTCGTCGATCTTATGTTGAACCGAGTGAGTGTTCCATACGAGATGCTACCACCAAAACATGCTTATGGCCATGCAACGACTATACGGTGAGTGTGGGCATTAAAGAGGAATTTGAACAATATGTTCACAATGCCGATCTCGGTCCCTACATTTCAGATAAGTGCAATCAACACCACACTCTCACTGAATCATTTGTCAAAGGATTTAAATTCCATCCCCGTGAGTCTAGGGTGTCATTTAAACTGTATGAAAATCCATTTACCATATCACTAGAAAGGTTTGCTCACCACAGCAAAATTCCATTCTGGGGTTCACTTGACTAACCACCAAGAGCTAAGTTCGAAACATTTTTGTCTAGCCTTTGCTATGGTGAGAATAGGGGAGTGACACAAGGTAGAATAAAGAGCATTCATTTTCCCGCAATTCAGTACTTTGCATTATTTAATGGGAAATGTATTGTAGGCAAACAAGATTGTAGTACACTTTGTGCTCCAGACTTGAGCCTCATACGCGCCGCTCTCACCGGTGACCCAATGCTAATAGTGGTTATTTTTATGGTGGAATTTATGCCACACGTTTAGCAAGAGAGCTGGGTGTTCCACCTTTGCCATATGACCCTATTTTACCCACGTATTTAGACTTTGATGCTATGAAGCATCATAAGATCCTTAAGGGTAAACCTGATAATTCCACCTACAAATTGTTGTTTAATCAAGAGTCCATTGTATACACATATTTTCCTGCGCCTGCTCTCTTTGATTATCATAGCAGGGGGAGATATTTTGTTTTTGAGAGCAAGGCCTGAGCCCACAACGCGGTGGTTGTGGCTGCACGGCAGGCTGAGACATCTGCACCAAGAGCCTCCGTGAGCTACCACTCCGACTATATCCAGGCTACTCACTAATTACCAAGTTAGGCCAAAAGCCTAAGCTTGGGGGAGTTTGTGTTTCTCACCGACATTACATTCATGTTCACACATTTTAGTTGTCGGTGTTCACACTTTTCCGTTGTATTATCCATGTTAAATTTATTTTCTCGCTTTCTTCTTGTGTGTTTGAAAAACTTTGAAAAAATACAGAAATATTTCCTGCTTCTTTTTGATTTTTCTTCCTAGTGTAAATTGTTGTAGCACTAAAAAGAAAACCCAAAAATATTTCCTAGTTATTCTTTTGCTTGTTGGGAGATTTCCCGTGTAAATAGGTTTTCTCATTTTTGCTTTCCCCTTTATTTGCTTGTTCAAAAAAACCAAAAACTACAAAAATATTTCAGCGTGTTTCTCTGAATTTCTTTTCTTTTTATTCGAGTCATTGATACGTCTCCAGCGTATATATAATTTTCGATTGTTCCATGCTATTATATTATCAATCTCAGATGTTTTATAATCATCTTATAGTCATTTTATACCTTTTTTGGTACTAACCTATTGACATAGTGCTAAGTGCCAGTTGTTGTTTTCTACATGTTTTTTACATCGCAGGAAATCAATACCAAACGTAGCGAAACTTTTTGGAGATTTTTTTGGACCAGAAGACAACCAATGGACCGAAGAAGCACCTCGGGGTGCTACAAGGGGAGCACAACCCACCAGGGCGCACCAGGAGGCCCAGGCGCACCCTGGTGGGTTGTGCCCACCTCGGGTGCCCCCTGAACTAACTCTTTGCTATATAAATACCCCAATATTCCAGAAACCCTAGGGCAGTCGACGAAAATCAATTCCAGCCGCCGCAGAGTCGAGAACCGCCAGATCCAATCTAGACACCATCACGGAGGGGTTCACCACTTCCATTGGTGCCTCTCCGATGATGCGTGAGTAGTTCTTTGTAGACCTTCGGGTCCGTAGTTAGTAGCTAGATGGCTTCCTCTCTCTCGTTTGATTATCAATACAATGGTATCTTGGAGGTCCATATGATGTAAATCTTTTTGTGGTGTGTTTGTTGGGATCGGATGAACTTTGAGTTTATGATCAGATCTATATTTTTATCCATGAAAGTTATTTGAGTTTCTTTGATCTCTTATATGCATGATTGCTTATAGCCTTATATTTCTTCTCTGATATTTTGGTTTTGTTTGGCCAACGTGATCTATTTATCTTGCAATGGGAAGAGGTGCTTTGTAGTGGGTTCGATCTTACGGTGCTTGACCCTAGTGAGAGAAGGGGAACCGACACGTATGTATTGTTGCTACTAAGGATAAAATGATGGGGTCTATTTCTACATAAATAGATCTTGTCTACATCATTTCATCGTTCTTATTGCATTACTCCGTTTCTCCATGAACTTAATACACTAGATGCATGCTGGATAGCGGTCGATGTGTGGAGTAATAGTAGTAGATGAAGGCAGGAGTCGGTCTACTAATCTTGGACGTGATGCCTATATAATGATCATTGCCTGGATATCGTCATGATTATTTGAAGTTCTATCAATTGCCCAACAGTAATTTGTTTACCCACCATTTGCTATTTTTCTCGAGAGAAGCCACTAGTGAAACCTATGGCCCCCGGGTCTCTTTCTCATATTATTTGCCTTTGCAATCTATTTTCCTTTGCTTTTATTTTCAGATCTATTAAACCAAAAATACAAAAATGCCTTGCTGCAATTTATTCCTATTTTATTTTATTTTGCGTTCAATCTATCAATCTACTACAATTTATTCCCGCCCGTTTGCCAATTTCTGGCGCCGCTACTCGAAAGGGATTGACAACCCCTTTTACACGTCGGGCTGCCAGTATTTGTTATTTGTGTGCTTGTGTTGTTTAGGTATTGTTGCTTGGTTCTCCTACTGGTTCGATAACCTTGGTCTCATAACTGAGGGAAATACCTACCGTCGTTGTGTTGCATCATCCCTTCCTCTTTGGGGAAATACCGACGTAGCTTCAAGCCGCATCAAAAGGAATTTCTGTCGCCGTTGCCGGGGAGGATCTTCAACATCTACTAGGTTCCTAATCACAAATCTCATCTCCTCGCAATTTACATTATTTGCCATTTGCCTCTCGTCTTCCTCTCACCCACTTCACAAACATTTGTCGTTTTATTCGCCCTCTTTTCCGTTCGTCGTTTTCTTGCCGGATCTGTTTTGAGTGCAATCTTGTTGCGTAGTCACAATGACTCAAGAAAACACCAAGTTGTGTGATTTCTCAAATACCAAGAACAATGATTTTATTGGCACTCCTATTGCTCCTCCCGCCACTAGTGCGGAGTCTTGTGATATTAATACTGCTTTGCTGAATCTTATTATGAAAGATCAATTTTCCGGTACTCCTAATGAGGATGTCGCGTCCCATCTTAATACCTTCGTGGAATTATGCGATATGCAAAAGAAAAGAGATGTGGACAATGATGTTGTGAAGATGAAATTATTTCCATTTTCTTTGCGTGATTCTGCAAAAAAAATGGTTCTCTTCTTTGCCTCGCAATAGTATCGATTCTTGGAATAAGTGCAAAGATGCTTTTATCACAAAGTATTTTCTGCCCGCAAAAATTATTTCCCTTAGAACCCAGATCATGAATTTCAAGCAACTTGAACATGAGCATGTTTCACAATCTTGGGGAAGGATGAAAATGATGCTAAGGAATTGCCCAACTCATGGGTTAAATCTTTGGATGATCATACAATTTTTTTATGCGGGATTGATTTTTGTTTCTCGTAATCTTTTAGATTCCTCCGCGGGTGGTACTTTTATGGAAATTACTTTGGGTGAAGCCACCAAATTGCTTGATAATATCATGGCAAATTATTCACAATGGCATACCGAAAGAGCCCCTGCTAGTAAAAAAGTTAATTTGATTGAAGAAATTTCTTCTTTGAGTGAAAAAGTTGATGCTCTTATGAAAATGGTTGCTAGTAAAAGTGCTCCTATTTATTTCAATGATATGCCTTTGTCTACTTTGATTGAGCAAAATAGTGATGCCGTAGATGTGAATTTTATCTCTTGAAATAATTTCAATAACAATGCTTATAGAGGTAATTTTAATCCTAGGCCTTTTCCTAGTAATTCCTCTAATAATTATGGTAATTCCTATGGAAATCAATCTTATAATAATAATAGTAACACCTCTCATCTTGAGAATAATATTGAAGAATTAATCAAGACACAAAAAGTTTTCAACACTACCATAAATAAAAGTTGAATAAGATTGACGATTTGTCTAGAAGTGTTGATAGAATTTCTCATGATGTGGAAAATCTCAAGATGAAATTTTTTGTGCCTAAGGTTGAGGAATCAATTAAAGCTCTTTATGTTTCTATGGATGAAAGTAAGAAAAGAACCGCTATGCTTAGAGCTAGAAGAGAATTTTTAGAAAAAGCGTTTCTAGTGATTGCTTTCATAAAAGTGGTGAAGATCTTAAAATGATTGGTGTTTATTCTATTTATTCCTTGTTTATTAAAGTTAAGATTGATGAAAAAGGGACTGGAGAAGAGTCAACTTTAGCTAGAAGGCGTCCCGATAATTCGGAGGGAGAAAATCTTGTTGAGAAAATTGATAAAAAGTGGGTTTGAAGAGGTCAAGACTTTAACTAGTGATGTGCCCACTCTTTTGGATAATAAAGACTTTAACTATGATAGTTTCTCTTTGATTGATTGTATTTATTTGTTGCAATGCATGATAAATTCACCCCATGCTTATGAACAAAATAAAGCTTTTATTAAACATATTGTTGATGCTATGATGAAAGCTTTGGAAGAAAAATTGGAATTAGAGGTTTCAATTCCCAGAAAATTACATCATGAATGGCAACCTAATATCAAAGTCAATATTAAAAATTATGAGTGTTTTGCTTTGTGTGACTTGGGTGCTAGTGTTTTTACAATTCTGAAATCTTTAGTGATGTGCTTGGTCTTACCGATCTTGAAAATTGTTCTTTAAATTTGCACTTGGCGGACTCTACTATTAAAAAGCCTATGGGAAGAATTAATGATGTTCTTATTCTTGCATATAGGAATTATGTGCCCATAGATTTTATTGTTCTAGATATTGATTGCAATCCGTCTTGCCCAATTATTCTTGGTAGACCATTTTTACGCACTATCGGTGTCGTGATTGATATGAAAGAAGGCAATATTAAGTTCCAATTTTCGTTAAGGAAGAGTATGGAACACTTCCCTAGAACAAGAATTAGGCCACCATGTGAATCAATCATGAGGGCATCTTATGATCTCGAAACAAAGATGACAAAACTTAGATCCTTGCTTTATGCCTAGCTAAGGGCGTGAAACAATAGCGCTTGTTGGGAGGCAACCCAATGAATAAAATTTATTTTTGCTTTTTGCTTTCTATTCTTGAGTGTTTGCACAATTATGCTACTGTTATGATTGTGTTTTTTGTGTTTTAATTAGTGTTTGTGCCAAGTAAAGCCTTTAGGATCTTCTTGGGTGATAGTTGTTTGATCTTGCTGAAAAACAGAAAATTTTGCTGTCACAAAAACAATTCTTATTTTTAACCAGAGCGTGATAAAATACCAATTCTTTTTGAAAAAGATTTACACGCAAATTTATCACGTGGTCCTAAGTTTTTCAGAATTTTTGGAGTTACAGAAGTATTCGAAATATTCAGATTACTACAGACTGTTCTGTTTTTGACAGATTCTGTTTTCTTTGCGTTGTGTGCTTGTTTTGATGATTCTATGGTTTTCTTTGATGAGTTTTTGCCATAGAAAAGTTGGAATATAGTAGATATAATGCAATAATAAAATATGAATTGGTTTGATACAGTACTTATAGTAGTGATTTGCTTTCTTATACTAACGGATCTTACAAAGGTTTTGTTGGAGTTTTGTGTGATTGAAGTTTTCAAGTTTTGGGTTATCTTATGTTGGATGAGGGAATGAGGAGTAAGAAGAGCCTAAGCTTGGGGATGCCCCGGAATCCCAAGCTATTATCCAAATAGAGAAAGCAACTAAGCTTGGGGATGCCCCGAGTGGCATCCCCTCTTTCTTCTAACGACCATCGGTACTTTACTCGAAGCTATATTTTTATTCGTCACATACTATGTGTTTTGCTTGGAGCGTCTTGTATGATATGAGTCTCTGCCTGTTTTGTTTTGCTTTTTAAATCTTGATTCCTTGCTGGACACACCTATTTTAGAGAGCCAAAATTATGCCATGACTTGTTAGAATTGCTCTCTATGCTACACTTCAATTTTTATGAGCTATGGATTTGCTCTAGTGCTTCACTTATATCTTTTTAGCACGGTCTGCTTTAGTATTTTTGAAGAAATGCACTCTTGCTTCACTTAGATTTATTTGAGAGTTAGTAAAATTTTCAAGAAATCCTCTCTTGCTTCACTTAAATTAATTTGAGAGAAAGAAATATTATGCTCATGATCTTCACTTATATTTGTATGAGCTTATCAAAAGCAACACATGAAAATTAGTTCCAAAGTGATAGATATCCAAGAAGGATATAATAAAAACTTTCATGAAGATCATTGGACAAAATAAACTTGATTCTTAGTAATAGTTTTGAGATATGATGATGTGATATGTGAGTCATCTTGATGAGTAATTAAGCTTTAGTAAGAATATTGGTGTTAAGGTTTGTGATTCCCTATGCAAGCACGAAAGTCAATAGTTATGCAATGAAATTATATCCTGCTTGTGGTACATTATTCGGTGTTAATTATGCTCAATGCTCGCTTATGAGATTATTCGGTTCTTGGTTGGTCGCTTCTCAATCTTTTGCTAGCCTTCATTTTGCACGAAGTATGATCACTACTTGTGCATCCAAAAACCTTTAAACCAGTTTTGCCACATGAGTCCACTATATCTACCTATATGCGGTATTCTTTTGCCGTTCTAAGCAAATTTATATGTGCCATCTCTAATTTTCAAAATGAACTTCTTTTTTGTGTGCTCGTACCGCTCGCGAGGCGGTGAGGGGTGGCTAATATTTTCCATGCTAGATGTGTTATTCTCACGATGAGTGTTTATTCACTTGTCATTGCACGAGAGTAAGGCAAGGGTACTAGGGATGCCCAGTCCCGAAATGAAAAATGAATTTAATTTATGTTGTCAAATAATAAATTCCTTGGAAAGTGTTGGTATGGAAGGCACCCGTGGATACGGTTAGATAAGAAAGTGAAAGTATGGTGGAAAAAGGAATAAACTTTAATTTCTGTTTGGGAACCGCCTATGATATATCTAGCATGGAAAGTGTTGGGAACTCTAAGTCATTTCCGTTGGTGGGAAAGGCACACCTCCCAAAATGTTTTTATCTCTCAATTTTCGCTTTGAGCTCTAGCACCTCTACAAATCCCTACTTCCCTCCGCGAAGGGCCTTTCTTTTACTTTATGCAATTTTTATTTTTGAATTTGAGTCTCCATCTTCTCTTATAAAGCACCAACTAGGGGGCACTATGATCTTACTTGAGCGTTGGGTGTAGCTAATATGCGAGTGTGTTTCATGAATGGATCAATGATTGAGCATGATGAGCTAGGGATAACTTATTTTAGCGTTGATATTTTGAAAGACTTGGTTGCTTGTTGATATGCTTGAGTATTTGAGGTATCATGTCAAAACTAGACTATTGCTTTGAACAATATAGAAGCCAAATGTCCATGCTATAAAGAAAAGAATATGAGATGACATGTTAGGCAACATTCCACATCAAAAATTCTATTTTTTATCATTTACCTACTCGAGGACAAGCAGGAATTAAGCTTGGGGATGCTGATATGTCTCCAATGCATCTATAATTTTTGATTGTTCCATGCTGTTATATTATCAATCTTGGATGTTTTATAATCATTTTATAGTCATTTTATATCATTTTTTGGTACTAACCTATTGACATAGTGCCAAGTGCCAGTTGCCGTTTTCTGCATGTTTTTTACATCGCAGGAAATCAATACCAAACGGAGTCCAAACGCAGCGAAACTTTTTGGAGATTTTTTTGGACCAGAAGACAACCAATGGGCAGAAGAAGCACATGGGGGTGCTATGAGGGGAGCAAAACCCACCAGGGCGCGCCAGGAGGCCCAGGCACGCCCTGGTGGGTTGTGCCCACCTCGGGTGCCCCCTGAATCGACTCTTTGCTCTATAAATACCCCAATATTCCAGAAACCCTAGGGGAGTCGACGAAAATCAATTCTAGCCGCCGCAGAGTCCAGAACCACCAAATCCAATCTAGACACCATCACGGAGGGGTTCACCACTTCCATTGGTGCCTCTCGGATGATGCGTGAGTAGTTCTTTGTAGACCTTCGGGTCCGTAGTTAGTAGCTAGATGGATCCTCTATCTCATTTGATTCTCAATACAATGGTCTCTTGGAGATCCATATGATGTAACTCTTTTTGCGGTGTGTTTGTTGGGATCGGATGAACTTTGAGTTTATGATCAGATCTATCTTTTTATCCATGAAAGTTATTTGAGTTTCTTTGATCTCTTATATGCATGATTGCTTATAGTCTCGTATTTCTTCTCCGATATTTGGGTTTTGTTTGGCCAACTTGATCTACTTATCTTGCAATGGGAAGAGGTGCTTTGTAGTGGGTTCGATCTTACGGTGCTTGATCCCAGTGACAGAAGGGGAAACGACACGTATGTGTCATTGCTACTAAGGATAAAACGATGGGGTCTATTTCTACATAAATAGATCTTGTCTACATCATGTCATCGTTCTTATTGCATTACTCCATTTCTCCATGAACCTAATACACTAGATGCATGCTAGATAGCGGTCGATGTGTGGAGTAATAGTAGTAGATGCAGGTAGGAGTCGGTCTACTAATCTTGGACGTGATGCCTATATAATGATCATTGCTTGGATATCATCATGATTATTTGAAGTTCTATCAATTGCCCAACAGTAATTTGTTTACCCACAGTTTGCTATTTTTCTCGAGAGAAGACACTAGTCCCCGGGGTCTCTTTCTCATATTATTTGCCTTTGCGATCTATTTTCCTTTGCTTTTATTTTCAGATCTATTAAACTAAAAATACAAAAATACGTTGCTGCAATTTATTCCTATTTTATTTTATTTGGCGTTCGATCTATCAATCTACTACAATTTATTCACGTCCGTTTGCCAATTTCTGGCGCCGCTACCCGAAAGGGATTGACAACCCCTTTTACACGTCGGGTTGCAAGTATTTGTTATTTGTGTGTAGGTGTTGTTTACGTATTGTTGCTTGGTTCTCCTACTGGTTCGATAACCTTTGTCTCATAACTGAGGGAAATACCTACCGCCGCTGTGCTACATCATCCCTTCCTCTTTGGGGAAATACTGACGTAGCTTCAAGCCGCATCAGCCATACCGAGGAGAAGACCACGATGAAAATGTTGAGTGGCTCTCATATGCATAATTGTTAATCTAACAAAGAGCCCATACTAGCTTGTCTTCTCCTATTGAATAAAATGTTTGCAGATTCCAGCTTAGTCCATGGCACTCTTGCACTATTATTATTTTCACATCGTTCGGTCGTGCAAGTGAAAGGCAATAATGACAATATTCGATGAACTGGTCGTGGGAGAGAGAAACGGGTATGAACTCGACTTGTTCTGTTTTTGTAACTATGTTTAACCTAGTATCCCTGATTCGGCCCATTATGATTAAACATGTTTACAATGACAATTAGAGATTATAGTTTCTCATGCCATGCATAAGTAGCTAGGAGTGGATAATGATTTATCTTGGATATCAACATTGCGTTAAAATGATTGTGATGTAGTATGGTGATATGGTATCCTCCTCTGAATGTTCGAGTGGCTTGACTTGGCACATGTTCATGCATGTAGTTGAATCAAAACCAACATATAGCCTCTATGATATTTATGTTCATGGTGTTCATATCCTACTCATGCTAGTGTCCAATGTTACTTGTGCATGATGCATATGACCGTTGTTGCTCTCTAGCTGGCCACTTCTCAACCTATTTGCTAGCATTCGCATTTACTAAGTGGGAATTCTGCTTGTACATCAAAAACCTTGAACCCAAGTTATTCCAAATGAGTCCACCATACCTACCTATATGCGGTATTACCCTGCCGTCCTAAGTAAATTTGCATGTGCCACCTCTAAAAACTTCAAATAAATATCCTTTTTGTGTGCTTGGATCGTTCATGGAACGACAGGAGGTGGTCGGTATCTTCCATGCTAAGCGGGTTATTCTCAGGTCGAGTGTTTATTCACTCGCTATCGCACGAGAAAAGGGCGGTAATGGGGATGCCCAGTCCCAAACTGCAAAAAGAATTGATCTCTCAAATAATCAAACAAAAACTCCCAATGGTGTCAAAACCTTTACTTTTCCGCTTGGGAACCGCCACTAGCGTGCTTAGCATGGAAGATATTGATAACTGATGGTCGTGAAGTAAACAAGGGTGCACGTCTCAAAACATCATTTACCTCTGTTTTAAAAACTTGAGCTCTGGCACCTTTGCAAATCACTGCTTCCCTCTGCGAAGGGACTCTCTATTTACTTTTATGTTGTGTCATCACCCTCTAAATAAGCGCCAGTACCTGAGAGCACTGCTCTCATGCTGATGCATTGTGTGTAGCTAATGTTGGGTGCATCATGACTGGATCTTTTCTACCATCAATTACAATGTTTAGTCGCTGCTTGAACTTTGGAGGTGCTCTGCATTTATGTTTTGCGGTCTCAGAAAGGGCTAGCGAGATACCACTATTGTCATGTAATATCATGGTTGTTTTGATAACGTGTTGCTGTTTGAGATATCTTATTATTGCTCGCTAGCTGATTATGTCATTGATATGAGTTAATATAATTTTTAAGAGTTATTGTGGACATGTTCAGTCATAATGTTGGCTGAAAACCTGGGTGCTGTTTAAGCTTATTTATGCAAACAAGAGCAAAAGAGTTCGTAAAAGTTTTTCTTTTTCACTTTCAGTTTATCAACTGAATTACTTGAGGATAAGAAAAGGTTTAAGCTTGGGGGAGTTGATACGTCTCCAACGTATCTACTTTTCCTAACGCTTTTCCTCTTGTTTTGGACTCTAATTTGCATGATTTGAATGAAACTAACCCCGGACTGACGCTGTTTTCAGCAGAACTACCATGGTGTTGTTTTTGTGCAGAAATAAAGGTTCTCGGAATGGAATGAAACTTTGCGAGGATTTTTTATATCAATAAAGAGAATTTCTGGAGCCAAGAGCCACCTGAGAGGGGCACCTGGGTGGGCACAACCCACCGGGGCGCGCCTTCCCCCCCCCCCCAATCAGGCGTGCCCAGGTGGGTTGTCCCCACCTGGTGGCCCCGCAGACCCTGAAACCGATGCTATAAAATCCTATTTTTCCAGAAAAAAAATCAGGGAGAAAGATTTCTTGCGATCCACGAGACGGAGCCACTGTCACCTCCTGTTCTTCATCGGGAGGCCAGATCTAGAGTCCGTTTGGGGCTCCGGAGAGGGGGATCTTTGTTCTTCGACATCACCAACCCTTATCCATCGCCAATTCCATGATGCTCCCCACCGGGAGTGGGTAATTCCTTTGTAGGCTCGCTCGGCGGTGAGGAGTTGGATGAGATTCATCATGTAATCGAGTTAGTTTTGTTAGGGTTGATCCCTAGTATCCACTATGTTCTGAGATTGATGTTGCTATGACTTTGCCATGCTTAATGCTTGTCACTTTGGGCCCGGGTGCCATGATTTCAGATCTAGACCATTTATGTTATCACCATTATATCCATGTTCTAGATCCGATCTTGCAAGTTATAGTCACCTACTACGTGTTATGATCCGCCAACCCCGGAGTGACAATAGTCAGGACCACTCCTGGTGATGACCGTAGTTTGAGGAGTTCATGTATTCACCCTGTGTTAATGCTTTGTTCCGGTTCTCTATTAAAAGGAGGCCTTAATATCCCTTAGTTTCCAATAGGACCCCGCTGCCACGGAAGGGTAGGACAAAAGATGTCATGCAAGTTCTTTCCATAAGCACGTATGACTATTTATGGAATACATGCCTACATTATATTTATGAACTGGAGCTAGTGCCGTATCGCCATAGGTTATAAATGTCTCATGATGAATATCATCCAACAAATCACTGATCCAATGCCTACGAATTTATCTTATATTGTTCTTGCTAAGTTACTACTGCTATCGTTACTGTTGCACTTGCTACAAAATTACTGCTATCACTGTTACCGTTACTATTGCTGCTCCTACTATTATCCAAACTATCATATTACTGTGCTACTGATCACTTTGCTACAGATAATTAATCTCCATGTGCGGTTGCATTGACAACTCAGCTGCTAATACTTGCAAATATTCTTTGGCTCCTTCTGTCGAATATATAAATTTGGGTTGAATACTCTACCCTCGAAAACTATTGTGATCCCCTATACCTGTGGGTTATCAAAATCACGCAAGATTGAACCCAAAACTAAGCACCTCTCCCATTGCAAGAAAAACCAATCTAGTTGGCCAAACCAAACAGATAATTTGAAGAGAAATACAAATATATCAAATCATGCATATAAGAATTCAGAGAAGATTCAAATAATATTCATAGATAAGCTGATCATAAATCCACAATTCATCGGATCTCAACAAACACACCGCAAAAAAAGATTACATCAGATAGATCTCCAAGAACATCAATGAGAACATGGTATTGAGAATCATAGAGAGAGAAGAATCCATCTAGCTACTAGCTATGGACCCGTAGGTCTGTGGTAAACTACTCACGCTTCATCGGAAGGGCAATAGGGTTGATGTAGATGCTCTCCGTGATTGACTCCCTCTCCGGCAGATCGCTGGAAAAGGCCCCAAGATGGGATCTCACAAGAACAAAAGGTTGCGATGGCGGAAAAATATTTTTGTGGATGCCTCCGATGGTTTGGGAATATATGTGAATTTATAGGACAAAGAAGTAGTTCAAGGGACTCCCGAGGGGCACAAGGTAGGGGCGCCCCCCTCCCTAGGGCGCGCCCTTGCCGCCACCTCATGGGTCTTCTGGCTTGGACTCCAAGTCCTACTGGTGTCTTCTGGTCCAAGAAAAATCATCGTAAAGTTTTATTCCCTTTGGACTCCGTTTGATATTCCTTTTCTGTGAAACTCAAAAACAAGGAAAAAACAAAAACTGGCACTAGGCTCTAGGTTAATAAGTTAGTCCCAAAAATAATATAAACTATCATAATAATGCATATAAAACATCCAAAACAAATAATATAATAGCACGTAACAATAAAAAATTATAGATACGTTGGAGACGTATCATGGAGTCGTATGTGTCGTCGTCGTTGAGGATCATGGTGTGTTTATTGGTACACTCGAAGGACTTGTGACCTCGGCCGCCGCATGTGAAGCATTTGATGGAACTTGTCTTGATGGTCTCATCCGGTGGCGTTGTAGATGATTAAGCTCTCGGCTTAAAGTTGCTTGTAGTAGGAGGACGACTTGAGGTTGTCAAAGTTTTCTTGTAACTTGACTTGTCGCCGGTGCTTGGAGAAGGTTTGGTTGAGGTAGAAGTTGGTGGAGCCGTTGAAGCTTGGTTGTTGGATCTGTAGCTCTTGGAAGAGTACTTGGCATACTTGAAATCATCTTGCACTTGTCACTCCGCTTTGGTATCTTGATGCACTAGCTCGATGAGGTTGGAGTAAGGTTGGAAGTCAGCGATCTTCTTAATAGGATGATTGAGTCAACTCAAGAAACAGGCCATAGTTTGCTCATCATCTTCCATGACATTAGCTCGTATCATGGCGATCTTCATTTCCTTGTAGTATTCTTCAATGCTCTTTGTTCCTTGCTTGAGGAGTTGTAGTCGCTTGAAGAGGTCGCGGTTATAGTATGTTGGCACAAAGCGCGCTCTCATGACATCCTTCATTTGATCCCAAGTTGTTATTGGTGGTTCACCTCTTGCTTCTCGACGCTCAATGATTTGCTCCCACCAAATGAGGACTTAGTCTTGGAACTCAAGGGATGCCATGGCGATCTTCTTCTCTTCCTCATAGTTGTGCAAACAAAAGATCTTGTCAACCTTCAATGCCCATGAAAGGTACTCTTCAGGGTCATTGCTTTCGGAGAACTTGGGCATGGTGAACTTGAGCTTGCCCCGTAGTGTTGCTCTTCCTTGTGTTGGGGTCGGGGGTGATGACGCCCTTGACGCAGAGGATTGTCACCCTCAAGTTGCTCTTGGCGTGGAGGATTCCCATTGTCTTGTTGCTCTTGGTGAACTTGTGGTTCTTGTCGAGCTTGTTGTTCTTGTCTAGCTTGTGGAGGAACTTGTCATTGCAATCGTGCTTGATGTCGTCATTCTTGTACTTCCTCACGAAGCGCTTCTTCTTCTTCACGGACATGTTGGTTGCGGGCGGCAACAACATGATTGGTTTCACGTAGGGCACGTTGCGCCTCAAGGGCTTGTGCTTCATGCCGTTGTTGTTGTTGGCAGAGAGTGTCGGCTGATGTCGCTTGAAGCTACGTCGGTATTTCCCCAAAGAGGAAGGGATGATGCAGCACAGCGGCGGTAGGTATTTCCCTCAGAAATGAAACCAAGGTTATCGAACAAGTAGGAGAACCAAGCAACACAACGTAAACAGTCCCTACACACAAATAACAACACCTCGCAACCCGACGTGTTAAAGGGGTTGTCAATCCCTTTCGGGGTACGGCGCCAGAAATTGCGTGATGACAGGAGAAAGTTGTAATAGATTGAAATATTAGATCGCAAATAAAATAAAGTGCAGCAAAGTATTTTTGTATTTTTGGTTTAATAGATCTGAATAAGAAGAACAAATAAAATAGATCGCAAAGCAAATATATGAGAAAGAAGACCCAAGGGTCGTAGGTTTCGCTAGTGGCTTCTCTCGAGAAAGATTACAAACAGTGGGTAAACAAATTACTGTTGGGCAAATGATAGAACTTCAAATAATTATGACAATATCCAGGCAATGATCATTACATAGGCATCACGTCCAAGATTAGTAGACCGACTCCTGCCTGCATCTACTACTATTACTCCACACATCGATCGCTATCCAGCATGCATCTAGTGTATTAAGTTCATGGAAAAATGGAGTAATGCAATAAGAATGATGACATGATGTAGACAAGATCCGTTTATCTATATGGCGGTAGATATAGATCTCGTCTTTTTATCCTTAGTAGCAACGATACATACGTGTTAGTTCCCTTTCTGTCACTGGGATCAAGCACCGTAAGATCGAACCCACTACCGGGCACCTCTTCCCATTGCAAGATAAATAGATCAAGTTGACCAAACAAAACCCAAATATCAAAGAAGAAATACAAGGCTATAAGAGATCATGCATATAAGAGATCAAAGAAACTCAAATAACTTTCATGGATATAAAAAGATATAACTGATCATAAACTCGAAGTTCATCAGATCCCAACAAACACACCGCAAAAGAGTTACATCATATGGATCTCCAAGAGACCATTGTATTGAGAATTCAGCGAGAGAGAGGAAGCCATCAAGCTACTAACTACGGACCCGAAGGTCTACAAAGAACTACTCACGCATCATCGGAGAGGCACCAATGGAAGTGGTGAACCCCTCCGTGATGGTGTCTAGATTGGATCTGGTGGTTCTGGACTCTGTGGCGGCTGGATGAATATTTCGTCGATGCTTCTAGGGTGCTGGTATTTTGGGGGTATTTATAGGGCAAAGGGGCGGTCCGGGGGGCACCCGAGGTGGGCACAACCCACAAGGGCGCACATGGGCCTCCTGGCGCGCCCTGGTGGGTTGTGCCCCCCTCGGGGCACCCCCCCCCCCCCGGGTGCAACCAGGGCCCATTGCCTTCCTTCTGGCCCATAAAAAAATCATCGTGGAGTTTCGTGGCATTTGGACTCCGTTTGATATTGATTTCCTGCGATGTAAAAACATGGAAAAAACAGCAACTCGCACTTGGCACTATGTCAATAGGTTAGTACCAAAAAATGATATAAAATGATTATAAAACATCCAAGATTGATAATAAAACAGCATGGAACAATCAAAAATTATAGATACGTTGGAGACGTATCAGCATCCCCAAGCTTAACTCCTACTCGTCCTCGAGTAGGTAAGTGATAAAAACAGAATTTTTGATGTGGAGTGCTGTTCATCAAGTCATATCATATTCTTTTCTTTATAGCATGGGCATTTGGACTTTTATGTGATTCAAAGCAATAGTCTAGTTTTGACATAATAATTTAGATACTCAAGCATATCAACAAGCAACCATGTTTTTCAAAATATCAACGCTAAAATAAGTTATCCCTAGCCCATCATGCTCAAACATTGATCCATTCATGAAACACACTCGAATATTAGCTATACCAATACTTAAGCACGATCATATTGCCTCCTAGTTGGTGCTTTTATAAGAGAAGATGGAGACTCAAGTTAAAAATAAAATTGCATAAAGTAAAAGAAAGGCCCTTCGCGGAGGGAAGTAGGGATTTGTAGAGGTGCCAGAGCTCAAAGCGAAAAAATTAGAGATAAAAACATTTTGGGAGGTGTATCCATCCCACCAACGAAAATGACTTAGAGCTACAAACACTTTCCATGCTAGATATGCCATAAGCGGTTCCCAAACAGAAAATAAAGTTTATTCCTTTTTCCATCATACTTTCACTTTCCATGGCTAGTCGTATCCACGGGTGCCCTCCATACCAACACTTTCCAGGGAATTTATTATTTGACAACATAAAGTAAATTCATTTTTGCATTTTGGGACTGGGCATCCCTAAGACCTTTGCCTTACTCTCGTGCAATGACAAGTGAATAAACACTCATCTTGAGAATAACACATCTAGCATTGAAAATATTAGCCACCCGTTACCGTTCCGCGAGCGAAACAAACACACAAAAGAGAAGTTTATTTTGAAAATTAGAGATGGCACATGCAAATTTGCTTAGAACGGCAAAAGAAACCGCATATAGGTAGATATAGTGGACTCATGTGGCAAAACTGGTTTGAAGTATTTTGGATGCACAAGTAGAGGTCATACTTAGTGCAAAATGAAGGCTAGCAAAAAGATTGAGAAGCAACCAACCAAGAAACGAATAATCTCATAAGCAAGCATTGAGCATAATTAACACCGAAAAATGCACCACAAGTAGGATATAATTTCATTGCATGATTATTAACTTCCGTGCATGCATAGGGAATCACAAACCTTAACACCAATATTCTTACTAAAGCATAACTATTCATCAACATAACTCACATACCACATCATCATATCTCAAAACTATTACTAAGAATCAAGTTTATTTTGTCCAATGATCTTCATGACATTTTTTTCTTTATCCTTCTTGGATATCTATCACTTTGGGACTAATTTTCATGTGTTGCTTTTCACAAGCTCAAACAAATATAAGTGAAGATCATGAGCATAATTCTTTTTCTTTCTCTCAAAATAATTTAAGTGAAGCAAGAGAGAATTTCTTCAAAATTTTACTAACTCTCAAATAAATCTAAGTGAAGCAAGAGAGCATTTCTTCAAAAATAACAAAGCACACCGTGCTCAAAAAGATATAAGTGAAGCACTAGAGCAAGTCCTAGCTCATAAAAGATTTAAGTGAAGCATAGAGAGCAATTCTAACAAGTCATGATATAATTTTGGCTCTCTCAAATAGGTGTGTCCAGCAAGGATTGGTGACTCAAAACACAAAATAAAACAAGCAAAGACTCATATCATACAAGACGCTCCAAGCAAAACACATATCATGTGATGAATAAAAATATAGCCTCGAGTAAAATACCAATAGTTGTTGGAAGAAAGTGGGGATGCCACTCGGGGGCATCCCCAAGCTTAGTTGGTTGCTCATTCTTGAATAATAGCTTGGGATGTCGGGGCATCCCCAAGCTTAGGCTCTTGCATCCTTCCTTCAACCATCGTAAGATAACCCAAAACTTGAAAACTTCAATCACACAAAACTCAACAAAACCTTTGTGAGATCCGTTAGTATAAGAAAGCAAACCACTACTATAAGTGTTGTATCAAACCAATTCATATTTTGTTTTTGTATTATATCTACTGTATTCCAACTTTTATATGGCAAAAACTCATCAAAGAAAACCATAGAGCCATCAAAATAAGCACACAACACAAAGAAAACAAAATCTGTCAAAACAGAACAGTCTATAGCAATCTGACTTTTGCGAATACTTATGGAACTCCAAAAATTCTACCAAATTAGGACGACCAAGTTCATTTGTATATTAATCTTCTGCAAAACGAATCAGAGAAAAATATCTTTTCTGTGATTTATAAAAATTATTTTTGTGAGCACAGAGTTTCTGTCTTTTTCAGCAAGATCAAACAACTATCACCCAAGAAGATCCTAAAGGCTTTACTTGGCACAAACACTAATTAGAACACAAAAAACACAATCATAACAGTAGCATAATTGTGTAAACACACAATAACAGAAAGCAAAAAGCAAAAATAAATTTTATTCATTGGGTTGCCTCCCAACAAGCGCTATAGTTTTACGCCCTTAGCTAGGCGTAAGGCAAGGATCTAAGTTTGGTCATCTTTGTTCTTCTTAATTTTCTTGGGGGCAACATAAAACATATTACCCATAGAAACTTTAGCATTCCTTAGTTGGTTGTCATCATAACCCCTTTGATTTCCCGCACCAATCCAAGAATAGTGTTGATTAACATTATTAAAAACTTGTTGGATTATTTCTAGAACGGGGACCTCCTTTTTAAGATTCTCATCAAAGATCTTATTATCCCCAAGAAAATGCCTAAGTGCATAGTCACTATTGTAAAGAATTTCGTCTATCACGGGTTTTTCACGATTCATACCATAAAAGTCAAAGATTTCCCTAGCTTCACAAATTATGTAGTCAAACTCGTGCATAAAAACGAGAGTGGACAACTTTTTCGCTCTAGGATTCTTTATTTTGGGAAGCTCAAAAAACAATCGTTGCAAAGTAGGATGAGTGCGGATAAATTTACTTTCAAGTTTCAGAACTAGTGCTGAAATAGCATCCGCATAACATCTAGTAGTTTTAAGTATAGGAGTATCATCAAGACTCAGATTTCCAACACAACTAAAGAATTCTTGGATACGTTCTTTTCCCATAATGTTTCCTTGCCCCCAAGATCAAAGTTTTAGCATCCAGATTGCCTGTACATCCAATCTTAGGAGTCAGGCAATCATCTGTTGCCGCCATACCGAAATCACTCATGATTGCAAGCAAAGAATAGATCTGGCGAGAAAATGGCGAACGGAAAAAGAGAGGCGAATAAAACGGCAAATTTTTGTGAAGTGGGGGAGAGGAAAATGGCAAATAATGTAAATTTCAAGGAGATGAGATTTGTGATTAGGAACCTGGTTATGTTGAAGACCCTCCCTGGCAACGGTGCCAGAAATTCCTTTTGATGTCGCTTGAAGCT
Source organism: Triticum aestivum (assembly GCF_018294505.1). Lineage (NCBI taxonomy): Eukaryota > Viridiplantae > Streptophyta > Magnoliopsida > Poales > Poaceae > Triticum > Triticum aestivum. The sequence goes on along the minus strand of NC_057796.1, from coordinate 118,454,050 downwards.
GCGTCGGTATTTCCCCAAAGAGGAAGGGATGATGCAGCACAGCGGCAGTAGGTATTTCACTCAGAAATGGAACCAAGGTTATCGAACCAGTAGGAGAACCAAGCAACACAACGTAAACAGCCCTTGCACACAAATAACAACACCTCACAACCTGACTTGTTAAAGGGGTTGTCAATCCCTTTCGGGGTACGGCGCCAGAAATTGCGTGATGACGGGAGAAAGTTGTAATAGATTGAAATAATAGATCACAAATAAAATAAAGTGCAGGAAAGTATTTTTGTATTTTTGGTTTAATAGATCTGAATAAAAAGAGCAAATAAAATAGATCGCAAAGCAAATATATGAGAAAGAAGACCCGGGGGCCGTAGGTTTCACTAGTGGCTTCTCTCGAGAAAGATAGCAAACGGTGGGTAAACAAATTACTGTTGGGCAATTGATAGAACTTCAAATAATTATGACAATATCCAGGCAATGATCATTACATAGGCATCACGTCCAAGATTACTAGACCGACTCCTGCCTGCATCTACTACTATTACTCCACACATCGGCCGCTATCCAGCATGCATCTAGTGTATTAAGTTCATGGAAAAACGGAGTAATGCAATAAGAACGATGACATGATGTAGACAAGATCCGTTTATCTATATGGAGGTAGATATAGATCTCGTCTTTTTATCCTTAGTAGCAACGATACATACGTGTCGGTTCCCTTTCTGTCACTGGGATCAAGTACCGTAAGATCGAACCCACTACCGGGCACCTCTTCCCATTGCAAGATAAATAGATCAAGTTGGCCAAACAAAACCCAAATATCATAGAAGAAATACGAGGCTATAAGAGATCAAAGAAACTCAAATAACTTTCATGGATATAAAAAGATATAACTGATCATAAACTCGAAGTTCATCAGATCCCAACAAACACACCGCAAAAGAGTTACATCATATGGATCTCCAAGAGACCATTGTATTGAGAATTCAGCGAGAGAGAGGAAGCCATCTAGTTACTAACTACGGACCCGAAGGTCTACAAAGAACTACTCACGCATCATCGAAGAGACACCAATGGAAGTGGTGAACCCCTCCGTGATGGTGTCTAGATTGGATCTGGTGGTTCTAGACTCTACGGTGGCTGGATGAATATTTCGTCGATGTTTCTAGGGTGCTGGTATTTTTGAGGTATTTATAGAGCAAAGGGGCGGTCCGGGGGGCACCCGAGGTGGGCACAACCCACAAGGGTGCGCCTGGGCCTCCTGGCGCGCCCTGGTGGGTTGTGCCCCCCTCGGGGCACCCCCCCGGGTGCAACCAGGGCCCATTGCCTTCCTTCTGGCCCATAAAAAATCATCGTGGAGTTTCGTGGCATTTGGACTCCGTTTGATATTGATTTCCTGCGATGTAAAAAACATGGAAAAACAGCAACTGGCACCTGGCACTATGTCAATAGGTTAGTACCAAAAAATGATATAAAATGATTATAAAACATCCAAGATTGATAATAAAACAGCATGGAACAATCAAAAATTAAAGATACGTTGGAGACGTATCATCGGCGTCTTGGTCGTCTTGATGTTGGCATTGTCGCTCTTGCATTTGCTCCCATAGGCGTGGCGTTCTTGCTCTTCCACTTGTTGACGTTGGCGTCGCCTTTTCTGTGCTTGCTGGAAGGAAGCTTGATTTTGGCGATGCCGATGTTCTTGCTCTTCAAGTTGCTCTAGTTGACTATTGTTGTGTAGATGATTGCGGTTTGCTTGACGGTCTTGGCGCGCTGCTCGCCGAAGCGTGTTCGATGTCGGTGTACTTGAGCCAGAGATGGTCTCGAAAGAATGTCGACTCGAGTGACTCCGCCTTGAATAAGACGAAGTGGTAGAAGAGCGGTTGACCAACAAGGCATGAATCTCGTCAATTCCTGCATTGCTCTCTTGGTTTTGTTCGTCGAGCTTGTTGTCGAAGTAGTCTCTTGTACGTTGCTTGGATTGTCGCAAGTCAGTGGCGAGGTTGTCGATGCGGTCGCTCAATGCTTGTTGTTCTTAATGCAAAGCTCTTTGTGCACCGAAGAGGTGGTTCTTGGTAACGTAGTTATTCGGGTCCTCATCTCTTGCTCGATGAAGAGTGGGTTGGTAGAAGTAGTTAGCCTATCCATCATTTCAAGTAAATGTGTGAGTGGGATAAAGAGAAGAACTATACCAAATGTACGTTGACCGATGTTGAGAGTAGATCAAAGATCACTCAATGATATAGCAATGAAATAGCACAATTGGTACCATATCTCGTCAATTTCTCACACCTACACAAATAAAGCCTTAGGTGGAGCTTGATGAGGATGGTGGCATAAAATTTGATACGAATGTTAGCAAGACTCAATAATGTTGAAAAAGATTCGCAAATTCACAAATGCAACAAGTATACCAACATCGGTACGCGTCAGTGCTATACAAACGGTTTTAACCCCTTCCCGGGACGGCGTTCGGAACCGTCGCCAAGTGAGTGACACCGATAGGGGTTCCTTCCCACATGACCAGAAACCGTCGGGGATATTCCCTCCTGGCACACACGCTCGGCAAAATGAGGTCGTGTACGACCGGCGAGTGCTCAAATACGGAAATACGTATATTAGAGCTAAAAAATACAATTATACAAGCGAAATTGTTACTGGTCGCAAGTACATCCCACACAGCCAGTCCCCGCTAAACGTTTCCGTTCGTATGTACATCCCACACAGTCACTCCAAGGAAAATGTTTCCGTTCACAGGTACATCACACACAATTCCCCCATTAAATCATTTGTGATAGCATTGCCATTGCACACGATATTAACATTTTTATCGTTTGCATTATTGAATGCATCACACATTGTGCGTAGAAGAAACTGTGTGGCAAAGGCTGTCCATCACACACAGTTTTTATGTGGTAAATGTTTGCGCAAGGTGGCCTAACGCAAACAGTTTTCAAGAGGATGTCGTGTGTGCAGTGGATATTGATCGCACATGTAGTGGATCCTAGAAACGTTTCTGATCTCCACGTCTATCGCAGACCTTTCTCTTTCGCAAACCGTGTGCAGTGTAATCCCTAATTAATCCCCAATTTAAAAATCACATGTTTTGAATTTGAAAGTAGGAAATCACTTATTTCATATCCAACCATGTTTATTACAAATATAGGTTCAACAGCCAATGCATAATTTGATGCACAGGTACATATACTGAAGAACTACAGAAGCACCAAGTAAAGAATGATGAACCACAGTTGTACTAAAGACTGTAAAGAGAGAGGCAAAAGACATTCTGGTTGCTGGAGAAGGTGAAGCGGAATGCCCATATTGTGCCCTCCTTCATGCGTAATGCACGCACGACTCTAGGCCAACCCCTTGTGATGGCTGCCCGTCCATCCTTCACTGTCTTCATTACGACTTCTCGATGCTCATTGTAGTCTGGATGAAATACTTTAACCTTCACTGCATGTCCACCAATCATGTACTTTGCGAGGTAATCTTGAGTGAACTGCTTCGAGAACCACTGCGAACGAAAAAAATTCAGACATTGTTGTCTAACAACTCATTATGGGCAGTAAAAAGAGAAGGCTGCAGAGTTTGTAGTTACCATCCTACAGCTCACTGTTGTGTTGGATAGAGCATAAACAAATAATTTGCTTGCCACCATTTGTATCTTTTTGCTAATAATCCTTATCAGTTTCCTCACTTGATGCTTGTTCATGAATATCTCATTGCCCCATATGCAAAAAGGGTCGATGCGTGGATCCTTGCCAAGGGCATATGTACCTACAAGCAACAAGTCAATATTAGAAGCTAACAAGTGTCCAGGCCTGGATCTATATGCACTACATTATGGAACGACGAGGGGAGTACAAGCCGAGGGATGAAGCTAACCTCGGCGGAAAATGGTGGCCACTCCCGTTGTTGTCATGCATAAGTAGTGGAAAAGCATGATAAGTACAACAACCTTAACATCAAACAAATATAGCGAAGGTAAACAACATCATCTCCAAATGATAGCTTGAATGTGTTGGTTTTAGCATGCTGTTAAAGAAGATATAAAATGGAAGACAATGTTACAGGCTTATTAGCCATCAAATATTGCAATTCAAACTGGTATTGTTGAAAATGAATAGAACGTAGGTAATGCTTAAACATCACACTTGATAAATGTGTAAAACTGAAATAAAGGGCATGTGTTAACTACACCAGGAATAACTGGAACCAAATATAGTCGTTCAAACTGGTATTGATGTAGTCGAGCCGCACAGTTCCGACTTGCACATAATGAACAACACATTGTGAATGACTGAAATAAACAAGGCATAAATGACCAGTATAACAACCAAATATAGCCTTTGAAAACTGGACAGAGTCTCACTGCAACCAACCTAACAAGCAAATACAGATAAACATGGCATATGCTTGAAAACTGGACAAATGCTCACTGCAACCAACCTAACAAGCAGATACAGATAAACAAGGCATCTGCTTGATAACTGGACAAATGCTAAAAAAAGCAACCTAACAACCAAATACAAATAAACAAGGCATCTGCTTGATAACTGGACAAATGCTCACTGCAACCAAACTAAGAACCAAATACATATAAATAAGGCATCTGCTTGATAACTAGAAAATGCTCACTCCAACCAACCTAACAACCAAATACAGATAAACAAGGCATCTACTCACTATAAACAACCAAATATAGCCATTCGTGAAACTGAAGTGGACAATTCATACTTAAACATCACATAGCCCTATTTAACAATACATTTTTGCATAACTGAAATAATTAAACACGGCACAGTTAAAGCACCACATGGCAAATGCTACTACAACAAAGGGTACGGGTTGGCAAGCTAGAAAAGGTAAGATTTGCTGATAGAATGTTGCCTCACATTTCATGGACGGGATCCTTCCAGTTGGAAGAGCACAGACCAATGGTGCGCTCTCTGATGTCACAGATGGGCTGTTTCACCTTGGAAGAACCTTCGTGGGTGCCCTCCTCGTGGTCGTGGTCGTGGTCGATGAGATCTGACTTGGCAATTGAGGATCCCAAGCCGCCACCGTAGAACGTGTCCTTCAGAAATGACAAAATTGGCTCGATGGCGTATAAAGCTCACAAATCCTTGACCGCTTGGCGGAGGAGATCAGCGGCAGGGCCGTCGAAGTGATCGATGGCGGTTGAACCAGAGGGGTTGGGGATGGACCACTTAACCTGTGACATCGCCCGTGTGAAGCCGTAGCTGTGGACGAGCTTGATGCCGTAGCCAGCTTTCCCGAGATACAATAATACGCTAGCCCGCTGACATGAAGCCTTTGGCATGGCAACATAGTCAACGTCTTCGCCGGCTTCCACAGCGACATGTTGCTCCAGGATCGACAGGTCGGGGCGAACGGCGTCCACCTCGCCAACGTCTGCCTGAGAGGCCATGATAAACCTCTTCTGGGTCGAACGCTCGTCTGGCTCCCCGAGATACGTGGTCGAGCTTAGGCTGCAACATTCTGGAGCAGGGGATGTGGATCTGGCGGGGAGGGACACCGCAAGCCTCATCTAAAAACTCAGGGGAGTGGGGCGATGGTATGGGAATTACTGGGTAACCTGAACTTTATTATCCAAGCTAGGAGGAACGGGCAGATCGGCAGGGGTTGGTGGCAGCACCGGCG
>NC_057796.1:118438453-118448022 GCF_018294505.1 Triticum aestivum | reverse complement strand
CAGCACCGGCGGCAGCCGCGAGCTAGGGTTTGAGGGGGGAGGGGGCGGGTGGGGGACTGTGGAGGGGGGTGTTTGAGGATACGCCGCGGCTACTAAAAACTTTAGTAATGGTGGGTGGAGATGGTGGTGGACGAGGGAGGGCGACGGTTCAAATGCCTCGGCTACTGCAATTTTACTATAAGGTCGGTGCTGGAGGAGTGTGGGCGACGGCTGAAGTACGAGGCTACTAAAATTTTGGTAAAAGAATTGATGCAGGGTGGGAGTGCCCAAGATCGCGCACGGTCCAATAACAATATGTGTGTATGATAATAGGGAAAAGTGGCGCGGAACCGCCGATTTTTGCAACGGTCAAGGCGGGTAGTTTGTTTTTATATTTCTAGCTAGCTGGTCTATCGCACACTGTTCGTCCTAATTTCCAAATAAAATTACCCGCCTTTAGCTTGCACAGGTGGTGGTTTTACAGCGCACTTGCATCGCACACGGTTAAGCCAGTACCTCAGCCCTTTGCTCGCGCTTGTGCGGTCGTGGTGATTTTACAACGCACTTGCATCGCACACGGTTGAGCCAGTACCTCCACCTTTGCTCGCGCTTGCGCAGGCGTGGTGATTCACAGCGCACATGTATCACACACGGTTAAGATATTATACCCGTGTTCGTTGAGCGTCCTCGGAGTCTTTGCAGCAAAAAATAACATTAGAGAGGGTCAGAAGACAGCCACACCAGCATGTGGCCCAAATATATATGAGTGAAAAGTGTCGGATCATGGGTTCCGGCAAACCCTCAAGGTTCGAACACTAGGGTGCGCACGAAGATCTCCCCCTACCGATCCACGTCCTAGCTTCGCTGAGATCTCAAGGGATAACTCTACGAACTCACAACACGAGGGACACAAGATTTATACTGGTTCGGGCCACCGTTGTGGTGTAATACCCTACTCCAGTGTGGTGGTGGTGGATTGCCTCTTGGGCTATGGATGAACAGTACAAGGGGAAGAACAGCCTCGTGAGGTTGAGGTGTTCTTGTGCTCGGTGTGTGGCTAAGGATTGGCTAAAGATCAGATGCCTCCTACTGTGGTGGCTAGTCCTATTTATAGAGGCCCTGGTCCTCTCCCCAAATATTGAGTGGGAAGGGAGCCAACAACGGCCAATTTGAAAGGGGACAACTAGTACAGCTTATCCTGACAAAAGTAGTCTTCGCCTGCAAAAGGCTCTGGTGGTGACGCCGCCTTGGGCTCCATGGTGACCTCCGTCTTCCCGTCCTGCTGGTCTTGGTCTCGTTGCACTGATATGGAAACCTTTGCTTGACGCCTCGGTACTCCGCGCCTGCGCTTGCCTCCTTAGCACCAAAGAGGAAACACGTACAGTGTGCTCGCTGGCGCCCGCCTGGTCTCGATCGTCATGGCTCACGTCACGAGAACCTCGCGAGGTTTTCCTTGCCTTGAACTCTCCGCCCCTCGCGAGCCAACTTGGTGAGGCCGCTCCTGAGGAGGTCTTGTGTCGTCCGCCTCGCGAGGCTTGGCCCCCCGCGAGGGTCTTGAGTGCTTGTTGGTGAAGATTGGCCGTACGGGCCCGCTCGCAGAGCCACACCGTGGGCCGCAGGCAGGCAAGTCTGGGGACCCCCATTCCCAGAACGCCGATAGTAGCCCCTGGGTCCAAGGCGCGCTCGGGCTTGGCTTCGAGGCGAAGCCAAATGTCAAGTGCGGAGCGCCGCAGGCCCCAATAGCCTGCGGCCTTGGTTGACGCGTGGCGGTTGATTGGACGTGGGCATCTTCGCTTCCCCACGCTGCCTCCGCAACTGCCCGACTTGACAAAAGGCTGGCGTGGATAGGATTCCCTAAGCTCTTTCCTTTTGTTCCCTGCGAGGAATCAAGAAGTGCCACGTGGGGGTGTGTAAAGGTTTTGTAATGTCTCTTGTCAATATCGTCCTTATTATGAACTTGCGCGAGCGCGAGTCCTGCTTCAGCTCAGTCTCCCTTTCCGACCTCGCGACGACTTGGTGCTCTATGCTGACAGGTCCCGGTCCCCAGGCAGGCTACAGCCGTCGCTGGTATGCCAAGTCGCGTGCCGTGGTCAAGGCCAGGAGGTGAGCGGCCCGAGGTCCAGTAAGAGCCCCTGAGGCGCGATGCTCAGGAGGTCCCCTTTAGCGCTCAAGCAGCCGTTGAGAGGTAGGAAAGGGTGGTGACATCGCCGCAGCAGGGCTGCGGCTAGAGTGGTTCCTAGTCCTTAGCGGTTTAGCCAACCCGAGCACGAGACTTATCTTGACGGTCCGCGGTCGGTTCCTCATGATGCACCAGATTCGGGCATAGGTGTCCGTTGCATAGCTAGGCCAGGCCCATTCGAGCCCCTCCCTCTCCTCCGCGCTCTCCTTTGTGCTCTACGTCCTCAGGTCCCGGCCCTCGAGCGAGCTCAGCCGCCGCTGGTATGCCAGGTCGCGTGCCGTGGTCAAGGCCAGGGGGTGAGGGCTGGAGAGCCAGTAAGAGCTCCTGAGTCGTGATGCTCAGGAGCCCCCCCTTTTAACGCACAAGCGGATTGCATGGGAGGAGAGGGAGCTCGCGGTGCCGCCTGCCGTCATCTTCCGGAGATTCCTGCAAGCCAGCACAAGGAGAGACATGGTTTGCCATTATGGTCGCCGGGCGGCCACTTATTGCTTTGCCAGAGGGTGGGGGCACTGAGGGCCCAGTGAGGTGGCGCGCATGGCCAGACCTTGGCCGCTCAGATTTGTCGACGTTGCAGGGACGGACCCGAGCACAAGCGTCGTGCCAACATGAGCAACTCCCGGGGTAGGTGCCAATCAAGCAGGTGATAGTCATAAGTAGATTAAGCATGGAAAGCATACTAGCTTAAGTAAATGCAGGGAAGATACATGCCACTAGGCCAGGCCCGAGCGGCTTGGGGATGATGCAGCCCGAGGGGCGCCCCCAGCAAGGTAAGCTAAAGACATGAAAAGGGATGCATGCCACAGGGACGGACCCACGTGGCCTGGGAATGATGCAGCCAGGGGGGCGCTCCCAGCTAAATAAACTTGGAAGATGTCACCTGGTTCTATTGATGAAGGGATGTTGGGGCAGCTGAAGGTACGCGGCGAAGCGGTTGCTCCTCACGAGCCACCGGGGCCCTGAGCCTCGGGAGGCTCTGGGGGTCCAGGCGGTTCCTTGAGGGCCATCTCCATCTCCGTCAGGACGGCGTGGTGCCTAGCCTCCTGAGTTGCCAGGGCACGCCGCAAGTTGCGCTGATAGGCGGACGCCACGCTCGGCAGGCCAAAAGTCATGCGAACGTAGCTGTGCGGTGGACCCTCGCAGCGTCCCACGCGCGAAGGCCAAAAGAGCTCCTGAGATGCGGCCCTGTTGAGCCCTGGGACGTTGATGCAGACGCGCAGCCCGGCATCCTCGCCTGCATGGGGAGCTGCGCCTGGTGAGCGGCGGTCACCACGCATGGCCCTTGCGTCTTGCAGTTCCAGAGTGGTCCTGGTGATGAACTCCTGAGCGGTGGGCGCTCCTCGCCCTGTGTTCTCCTGAGGGAAACGTGTCGTGAAGCACGCCTCCAAGTGGTGCCCGAGCGCCTCCCTCGTGATGTTGGCAAGGTCTAAGGCCCTCCAGAAGAGAGCCCCCGAGCCCTGCCCGAGAAGGGCGCCGGGCGCGCCTTCCTATGCGAGGGAGGGAGGTGCCCCAGGCGCGGGAGCTGATCCTGACGAGGTTCCACTCGCGACGCCACCCTCCTGAGGTCCTGCACGAAGCAGCTGCTTCTTATTCTTGGGGGTGGCCTCAGGAGGGCACTCGCCCTTGCTGTCGGGGTCGTCGATTGCTGCAGCTTGGAAGGCACGCTCGAGGGAGCACACCACGTCTCTTTCTTCGCACAGGACTGTGATGATTCCGCCGCTTCCTGGCATCTTGAGGACATTGTAGCCGTGATGGGTCACCGCCATAAACTTGGCCAGGGCTGGATACCCGAGGATGGCATTGTACGGCAGACGGATGTGTGCGACGTCGAAGTTGATGAGCTCGGTGCGGTAGTTGTTGCGTTCTTCGAAGGTGACGGGAAGGCGGACCTGCCCGGTCGGGGTAGTGGAGCCGTCGGTCACTCCTGAGAAAGGCTTGGTGGGCTGAAGTTGGTCATACGGCACTTGGAGGTTGTCGAACGTGTCGACGGACAAGACGTTGAGCCCCGCGCCACCATCGATGAGGGTCTTGATGACTTGCACGTTGCTGATGACTGGTGAACAAAGCATCGGGAGGGCGCCAGCGGTAGCCATGCACTTGAGCTGATCTGCCGAGCTGAACGTGATGGCGCACTTGGACCATCTGAGCGGGCGCGTGGCCTCGAGCTTGGGGAGGACTGCATTCACTTCATGAGCAAACTGTTTGAAGATACGCTACGAGGCTGGGGCCTGAGCTCCACCCAAGATGCAGGCGATAGCACGCGGCTCCTGGAAGCCCCCAGCCCCCTCGTCTTGATGGTGGTCGTCATTCCTTCTTGGTGGTGGCGGTAGTGGAGGAAGACCGGCGTTGCCCTGAGGACGATCTTCACGAGGCTGATCCCTCCAGGCACCCTCGCGAGGCTGATCCTGCCAGCGGTCCTCATGAGACCGGTCGCGCCACTCCTGGCGCGGGCCACGGTCATCCCAGCGTCCGCCACCACGGCCTCCTCCTCGGCCGTAGCCCCGGTTGTTGCGCTCGGGGCGTTGACCGAAGCGTCCTTCTTGAATGGCTCTGAGCTCTTGACAGTCACTGGTGTTGTGGCTATGCAGGTTATGGAAGGCGCAGAACGGTCAGCTGCTCTTGGATGACTCGGGCTGGTCTCTGCCGCGCTTGGTGTCTGGCTCCGCCGCGAGCATAGATGCTCCCTTGCGCTTCACGTCCTTGGCCTTGGCTTTCTTCTCCTCCGGGTCCGTAGCCGGGAGCTCCAGAGGGAGAGGCGCCCCTCTTTAGCTCTTGCGCACTTGGTCGCTAGGTTGAACAGCTCCAGGGACGTGCACAGCTCCTCGTGGATGGCGAGCTCCTCCTTCATCTTGACGTCGCGGACGCCATGAGAGAACGCGAAGATGATGGCCTCGTCCATCACCTTGGGAATCTTGAGGCGAACGTTGTTGAAGCGCTGGATGTACTTCTGGAGGGTCTCTCCTGGTTGTTGCTTGACGCGGCGCAGGTCACCCGCGGCCGTTGGGCGGTCGCGAGTGCCCTGGAAGTTGGCAACGAAACGGTCGCGCATCTCGTTTCAGGAGGAGATCGAGCCTGGAGGCAGGTTCAGGAGCCAGGAGCGGGCACCATCCTTGAGAGCCATGGGGAACCAGTTCGCCATGACTTTCTCATCGCCATTGGCCGCCTCGATGCTTAGCTCGTAGAGCTGCAGGAACTCCGCGGGGTCGGGGGTGTCGTCGTAGCGAGGAGGCAGATCCGGCTTGAACTTGCCGGCCAGGCGACGCTACGCAGCTCGGGGGTGAAGGCGCGGCAGCCGGCCGTGGTCACCAGGGCTCGTCTTGGAGGTGGGGCTTGGTCTTGGCGCCCACGCGCCGGCACGGCAAGCGGCGCGGGGCCCTGCCGCAGTAAGCGATCCTGGCGTGGCGGTGCGGGGAGTGGTGGAGCGTTTTCTTGCGGTCGAGGGACTTCTTGACAGCTTCTTTCTTCACGCGCGGGCGCTGGACGCGGTGGGTCGCGCCGCGGAGCCGCGCGCCTTGGCGCCAGGGCGCCGTCTTGGTGCAGAGGTGGTGGAGGTGCTCCGTGAGCTACGGCGCCCGTAGCTGGCAGTGGAAGAGGCAGCGAGAGGGACGGTGCAGGGGAGCCCCCTGCGGCGCTGACGAGCTCGGCGATGCGGTCCAGCCAGTCCTCGTAGAGGTCGTCGACTTGGCGGTAGCGCAGGAGCTCGTGCGCCATGAGGAGCGCGGCCCGCGCGTCCGTGGGAGCACGACGAGCGTGGGACGACGAACCAGCGGGAGTCAGCGACGGAGTGGCGGTGCGGCCGTCTTGCCGCACCGAGGGGGGCAGCGAGGATGCTTGCTGCTTGTGTAGACGTTAGCGACCCTACCACCGCATCCCTTGATGTCGCCCCTAGAGGAATAGGGAGGGTCTATGGATCTAGTGGAAAAAGGATGCATACCTGCTTGTGTAGACGTTAGCGACTTCGGATCGCGTCGTCATCGCTAGTGCGGCTGGTCAGCCATGGTCGCCTAGCCGCCCTCGACCACCCAGCCTCCGCCTTCGTCCCAACCACACAGCACTCCGCCTCCCTGCTGCTGGATCTAACCACCACTCCTTGCTTTGAAACACGCAATCAGTTGCAAAAACTGTTTCTGAAACAAAACCCGTACCCAACTGAGCTGCAAAAACGTGCGCGTGGGTGTGTGGTGCTCTCGTTCGTCCGATGAAAGACGATCCGACGGACACGGAGCCGCGGACGGGCGTACGCGATCGACTGGCAGAAGGTAAGCTTTTCCGTTTTTATATAGATCATGGCAATTTTTTTGTTACATGTCGGATGGCCTTTTCTCTTTTTTTTCTTAGTCTCCTTTTTAAGGCTGCCAAATAATCCTTTTTAGCCTTTTTAATGGGACACACCGGTGTGCCTTTAAGGCTTTTTCTTGTTTAGCGCGAATTTGTTTTAAGTGAGGCCCATGGGCATAGAACGCGCTTGGGTTGCGCTAGGGGCATCTTTGATGCCAATGATTCATTCGCTCTCGCTTGGGAGACCTCCTATACGGCGCTTTAAGCGCCCGTTCAGGGTACTGGCGCCTGCAGCCGCACCTGATGGGCCGGCCCAAAACAGCAAGGTGCAGCGAAAAATGAATTTATTGCGCGTAAAACCCTCGAAAAAAGTTGCTCCCAGCAGGAATCAAAGCTTGCACTGTTTAGCTGATACACAGGTCGCATCGCCACTACACCACCTACGCACATGTGAAATAATTCAGCGCGAGATGTTTAAGAACAAAATGTAGCGCGCTATTTACTGCACATACATACTAGGAAAACGTGAACTTTTTGAAAAAGATGTGAACGAAATTTGAAAGTTCACAGATTTAAGAAAATCACGCATTAGAAAGAGTTCACTGATTTTGAAAAAGAGTTCACTGATGTTGAAAAAAAGTTCATCGATTTTCAAAAAGGTTCACAAATTTAAAAAAATTCCATCGATTTTGAGAAAAGGTTCATAGATTCTAAAAAAAAGTTCACAAATTTGAAAAATGTTCATCGACATTGGAAAAAGTTCATCGATTTTCAAAAAGAGTTCACAAATTCGGGAAAAAGTTCATCAATTTTGAAAAAGTTCATCGATTTTTAAAAAAAAGTTCATCAATTCTCGAAAAAGTTCACAAAGTTGGAAAGAACGGTTCATCTATTTTGAAAAACAACAATCAACGACTTGAAAAAGGTTCACGGATATATAATAGAGAAAAAAGGAAGAGAAAGGAAAAAAACAGAACAACACAAGAGGCGTAAAAGGAAAAAGTTATCATTAGCGGCGTTGTGGCCTGGTGGCTACTGCATGTTATCTGCTTCAGTGAGATCGCGGCTTCGAATCAGCGCGAACGCACGTCTTGTTCTCATTTTTGTGCAACTTTAGCGAGAAAGGGCGCAACGGGCACCAAATAGGAAATGCCGCGCTAAGGGGCATCTTTGAGCGAATGATTCATTCGCTCTCTTCAATGAAACTTCCTATTTGCGGCATTTTCCAGAAAATAGTGGACACTGATCGATAGAATGGGCCGGCCTACAGGGCGTGCCAGTCACCGGTTCGTGAATCTTCTAAAAGGCGACCGGTTTGGGGAACCTTCTAGGAGGTTCCTATACCTTTTTTTTCTTTTTTGGATTTACTTTTGGTTTATTTTTTCTGTTTTTTAATTCATACTTTCAAAAAATGTTACCATATCCGAATTTCATTCAGAATTGCAGAAAAAGTTTGCACTTATAAAAAATCAGGTTGTAAATTTGTTCACAACTTTCAGATAATGCTCATAATTTCAAAATTGTTCACAAATTTCAAGATTGTTAACATTAAAAAAAATCAGAATTTAAAAACATTCAAGTTAACAAAAAAATGTGTGTTTTAAAAAAACGTAGTTTCAATGAATTATTGGAATTTCAAAATTTGTTCACAAATTTCAAATATTTTTCACATTAAAAAAAGACTTTTAAAAGCCCTTCACTTTTTTGAAAAAGTTCAAGTTTTCCAGAAATGTTCGTATCTTCTAAAGTTTGTTCATAATTTAAAAATTGTTCACATAATTCAAAAAATTCTACAATTTTTTTTTACTTTTAAAAACTGTATAGAATTTTAAAAACAATTTGCAAGAAAATCAAAAAAATATTTATCTGTTGTTGGAGATAGTTCTTTCAATGGTTCGTGCTTTTTACAACTACCATCGCCCGTGAACTCCTTTGGCTAGCAACAACTGTTCGGCAGCGAGAGGTCCCAAGTTCGATCCCATGCGGGTATGTGCATATTAAAACCGAAATAAAAAAGATACAAAAAATAAACCGAAGCGAACCAATTTTAGGGTTTTTATGGTTTCTGGTATGAATGTTATGAACTTTCCATACCTTTTTGATTTCGGGTTTTAGGGTATATACTGAAAAATCAAAAGTTGTGCGGCAGCAAGATCCCGTACTAAGCACGTACATTTTTCTTGTAACATAGTTATTTTTCTCTTAAAAGAAATGGTAAGCACGTCCATACCTGAAGTGTATGCATATATACTTATTTTTTTTCTACCATGTATGCAGCAAGATCCCCTACTAAGCATGAATCCATGTATGCATATATACTTATAATTTTTTTGTGAAATGAACACACACACACACACATACATACATACATATATATATGTGACAAATGTTTCCTACAATCAGTGGTAGTTACCACCACTTGCGTTTTGTATGTTGTATGTAGTATCTGTCGAAATCGAGAGTATGTATGTGTAGTATGTAGTATATAAAAATGATTAAGTAGTATATATACTAATTTTTAGGTAGTATGTACCATTTTTGAGTATGCTCTTTTTTACGTATAAATATGTATGTATTTCATAAATATAACAAAAACTATGGGCTCATATGCAATTTTTTCATGTAACTTGCTTTGAAATAGCTTAGATATAGTATATGAACATATTTAAAATAATAAAATAGTATATATAGTACCATATGGTAGTATATGAGACATGTGGGGTAACTACCACCGGGTGGTAGGATGGATTTTCCCTATATAATTACGTTTGGAATTCAAATAATTATATTCATGTTGATTCACCATGTAAAATTTGGTATAAAAAATAAAAATATAGGTCATAAGACAAGAAAATTTGGAGTTTATGTATATTTTACGCTATGTTTTTACGTTTGTAATTTTGCATAACGTAAAATATTTTTTTACAACGATTATATATTGTCTTACGATATCTTTTTATGTCAGAAATAAGACAAAACTTACGGAATGTAAAATTACAGTGCATTGGTGGTAAAATAGAGGGGGTGAAGAATAACTATTCCTCACCCAGGATGACGAATAGTCAATCCCTATATATATATATATATATATATATATATATATATGGGCGAGAAATAGTTATTCCTCACCCACCTC